>NW_027451511.1:0-32991 GCF_964194025.1 Convolutriloba macropyga
AGCTGGATCAGAGTCTGATCAGGTCACTTTTTACGCTTGACAGAGTAGCTCCAGAGTTGAAGTATGTGGTTACCAATGACAGAAGAGCTCCCAGAGTAGCCCTATTCTGGGCTAACCTTGACACAGCTGGGCCCAGAGCAGGCCTAATCGGGACAACTCATGACAGAGCTGGCCTACTCTGGGACAACTCTTGACAGAGCAGGCCTACACTGGGACAGCTCTTGGCAGAGCTGGCTCAGAGCAGGCGTACTTTGGCACAACTCTTGACAGAGCTACAGAGCAGGCTCAGAGCAGGCCTACTGCCTGAATACTCTCGACAGAGCACGCCTACTCTGTGACAATTCTTGACAGAGCAGGCCTACTCTGGGACAACTCTTAACAGTGAGGGCCTACACTCTGACAACTCTTGACAGAGCTGGCTTAGAGCAGGCGTACTCTGGGACAACTCCAGACAGAGCTACAGAGCTGGCTCAGAGCAGGCCTACTGTGTGACAACTCTTGACAGAGCAGGCCTACTCTGTGACAACTCTTGACCGAGCAGGCCTACTCTGGGACAACTCTTGACAGAGGTGGCTCAGAGCAGGCCTACTCTGGGAAAACTCTTGACAGAGCTGGCTCATAGTTTTTTGCTCTGCTAAGAGGCAACAAAAAAACAACATTCTGATCAGAGGCACATCTAGAGTCTGATGGATTTTGTCAAAACGAAAGGGGTCCAGCTGGAGGAAAATGCTGGTGCATTTACGAGTAAAATTTGACAAACATGACTATTATTATGGAAAGCTGTCTAAGTTCATCATTGAGTCAGAAAAATGCACCAACGGCCTACTAAATTTTTTTTTCACAGCGGTTGGGTTTTTTATTCGCAATACTTTTAGAATGGTCTTTCCTTTAGGTAAATTGATTACTTCAAACATCATCTTATATGAAATGAATATATTGTAGCAAAAAAGTTAGTTTTATTCTGTGATCAACTCTGTCAAGACAAAATCCAGTAGACCTTCTCTGGGTTCTAATCTGTCAAGGTAAATTCCAGAATAGACCTACTCTGTGTTCTACTCTATAAAGACAAGACCCAGAAATGAGAGTTCTCGTTCTGTGGGGGAGCTGTTTTTCAGCTCTGTTAGTGAACCTAACGCTGGAGTTACCGTTCTCCAGCTCTGATCTGATCTGGAGGTTCGGTACGGGAAGCAACAATCAAACTGATATATTCTAGAATTACAAGAAGTAGAAAAAACTTGCATAAATTGCTGCTATAACTGCTTTTAGGTGCAAATATTCAGTGCGCTTATTGTGCGTTGGAAAGTAGTTTTGTACAGACTTCTGTGCGCTCAATCATGCCAATTTTCGCAAATCCGTGCGTTCATTATTGTTTCCAGGTGGTTCAATTTTTATCGTACAACAACTAATGCATTTAATTTGCCCTGGACAGTAAAAACTAAGGGCCAAAATCTCTGCGTGCGCTCCAGATTAAAAATTAAAATTATTTAAAAAGTGAAAAACGAGCATTTTGCTAAATTTCAGAAAACTTCCATTTAGTTCTCCTACTCATCTTATATGGAAAGCAGAAATTCGCTTCCAGCTCATTGTTCAACCAACTAAACAGCATATATGAATGGAAAATTTTTCTCATTTTCTCTAATTTCAATTTAATCCATGGCCTGCTTTGACGGGTTCTACTCTGTCAAGGTAAATTCCAGAATAGACCTACTCTGTGTTCTACTCTATAAAGACAAGACCCAGAAATGAGAGTTATCGTTCTGTGGGGGAGCTGTTTTTCAGCTCTGTTAGTGAACCTAACGCTGGAATTACCGTTCTCCAGCTCTGATCTGATCTGGAGGTTCGGTACGGGAAGCAACAATCAAACTGATATATTCTAGAATTACAAGAAGTAGAAAAAACTTGCATAAATTGCTGCTATAACTGCTTTTAGGTGCGAATATTCAGTGCGCTTATTGTGCGTTGGAAAGTAGTTTTGTACAGACTTCTGTGCGCTCAATCATGCCAATTTTCGCAAATCCGTGCGTTCATTATTGTTTCCAGGTGGTTCAATTTTGATCGTACAACAACTGGTGCATTTAATTTGCCCTGGACAGTATAAACTAAGGGCCAAAATTTCTGCGTGCGCTCCAGATTAAAAATTAAAATTATTTAAAAAGTGAAACACGAGCATTTTGCTAAATTTCAGAAAACTTCCATTTAGTTCTCCTACTCAGCTTATATGGAAAGCAGAAATTCGCTTCCAGCTCATTGTTCAACCAACTAAACAGCATATATGAATGGAAAGTTTTTCTCATTTTCTCTACTTTCATTTTAATCCATGGCCTGCTTTGACGGCAAGAAAAAAAAAACAAAATTTATTTAAACGTAAGCAACTTTAAGCAAAGACAAAACCCTTGCTTGAAAGTACAAATAAAACTTTAACTGATGCATTTGACAAAGAACAATATGTATGCTAAAATAGTCTAATCCGAAATTTACAAACTCACGAATGATTTCAAAAAGGTATGTAAACAAGTCAATGTGAAAAGCGTGTTGTTCATAAAAATGTCCGAAGCCAAAATTTTTAGTTTACCTCGGTTTACAAATTCATAGTTTTTCACTCCCTTCGTCTAAATCCGGGCTAACGTTCAATTTTGTGATGGTCTACAAAATTCCTCTGAAAGTCACACATTCATCATAATTATCACTGAAAATTTTTTAAAACGAAGCTATAGAAAATAGTTTGTTGTAAAAAGCGATTAAAACATTACCTCAAAAACGGATCGTATTTCACTAATTTTTAATGATCTTTTTGTTGACAAATTTGATTTAATACTTGCAACAAACCCTTTACTGAGTCCTTTTCAATTTGTAGAAAGAAGGTACCACAAATAAACTTTAATTAAAAAAACAGCCACAGTATTTGCAAAATGTCATTGCGTTTTAGAAATCTATTACATCATCAATAAAAACAAAGTATATTTAGTACAATTGCTGAATGGTTGAATTCAAAAATATATACCAAATAATGCTACATAAAGGAAACTACACAAAACCAGAGGTCAACTAATTTTCATATTTTGTCTACATTTAGATATTCGAAGTGAAAAAGAGTTTTACTATCTGTAAAAAAGTGATCTCGCAAATTTAAGTAAAACCCGCACACAGAAATTTTGATCAATACTAAAACATGTAAATTATACTTATTGACAGTTTCAAATTGATCAAACAGTGTAATAAACCCACATCTTCGAAAACCAGTAGTTACAACAGCACAGTAGGCCAGTAGTTAAAAAACACAGCTCAGATCTTAAATGACTTGTCAGACTTGTGAGATTTCTTTTTATTAATTGCGAGCAATTGTTTTTCTTTTCAGCTAGCAAGAATAAATGTGTTGGTGATGGTGATACAAAACCTTTTGATGATGGTGTGCAGCCATACGAGACGACGGGTTAGCATTGCTTAACCAATTAAAATAATTGATAAATGCTTCCATAAATTTGAAATTGAAGTATTTGCCGTTGAAACAGTGGTATCCTCGATCTCATCGGAATATAAAATACGAACTAGTGACAATCAGTTATGTCTAATCAGAGGTTAAGGTGTCACCGTGAAGAATTGCGTGTGATCTTCATTGACCAAGCGGTAAAAAATCTCTTCATAACTCTCACCAAAACTGAACCAGGTTTTCACGAATTGTAGCGATTTATTATTTTTCACAGAAACATTGAAATTCATGCTATGATTGGTGTAAACGTATCATCTTAATCGTCTAGGGGCGCAGAAAAACGCACTGAAAACGTCGCTCTTTGCACCAAATCATAACTAATTACACATTACTGCTGTTTATTGAAAAGCTTTTTTGAAAAACTTGAATTCATTTGAACAAATGGTCAAGAAGTGTTTGAATAATTGTCCACTTGAAACAGCTTTCAAAAATGTACAACCGGGTTGTGTGTAAAAACTCAAAACATATTACATTAATGGAATTCTATCAAAGACTAATCGTTTTTCTACGCATCTAGGGTCAAAAGATGCGGGATCTTAGCCGTGAAAATTGATTTTTGTCAACCCACTTGAGTTCTTTTCTTGCATTATTTTCTGTTCTGCTCATCACCTGACTATCAAAGTAAGTTGAATTAAAAAAGAGATTGCGGATCATATTGCTAGATTGTATTAGAGATTGTATTCAAATACTCGCGGACTCGGGTCGAAGTGTCAAAGGCATTTAACGCAAAATTATGTAAGATAAGCGGGGAGTGCGGAAAAGTTTGTCAGCTAAGCGGCGAATACGTTGCAATTAAAAAATTAGGTCGGAAATGCGGTGAAAACAATTTCGCCTGGTACTGGTGAATTTAGCGGTGAAATTACATAAAGTCATCGCATTAAAAAAAAGTGTCCAAATTGCGCGAGATAAGCGTTGAATGTGGTGAAATTGCATAAATTCACCGCTTAGGATAAACTGTCAAAAATATGTGAGATAAGCAGTGAATGCGATGAAATTAAACCGCTCGTCTCTCGCGAGTCTCTCGTGTTCTCTCACTCTGTCACATTCGTTTTTAGAGGGCTTTTAATTTTATGAGGGATAACTGATACGAGACAGTGGGATGGCGGGTTGGGTGATGGTGAGTATGATAGAAATTGTTAGATTTTACCCCCCCCCCCCTCATAAGTTTTTCTTTTTCATCGAAAGTTTCGTACATAATTAGAATAAATCACCGTTAGAGTGAGCGGTTAACTTACAAAAGATTGCCACATTTCACCACTAAAAATTGTAATTTCACCGCTAATAATCGCAA
Organism: Convolutriloba macropyga; assembly: GCF_964194025.1. NCBI lineage: Eukaryota > Metazoa > Xenacoelomorpha > Acoela > Convolutidae > Convolutriloba > Convolutriloba macropyga. The sequence continues at coordinate 4,779 of NW_027451511.1, forward strand.
ACCTCAAAGAAATTTTACGCGCATGTTTTACAAAAGGTTTGTTATTTGTTTCTAAGGGTTTATTCCAAATTTCACAAACTGGTTTATTGCCTAAAAATTTTTTAGCAGTTTTTCAACGAATAGATCGTTTCTAAACCCGGACCCGAGTGTCAGAGACTTTCATTACTGAATAAGTATATTCCAATAGTATATCGGCGATTCAGTACTGAATCAGAGTGACCTAAGGGTACCTTGCTAGCCAAGTATGTTCAGTATAAATCCAAAAAGTATTCTTTTTCTGAAATTAGGATGAACATGATGATTTGAATTTTTCATAATGTTCATAGCGCTTTCAGAAAAAACTGAAATTTTCGAATGAAACTTAAAAAATTAGTTTGAGCATGAAGATGCTATTTTTAACCATAAGCTCATTCCGTTCGTTAATTCTACTTAGAATTGATATAATTCCGTAATCCAAGGGGGGGGGGTGGCGGGGTCGGGTCATTTGGGTCGGGGCCGTTTGACCCCCCGGTCGTTTCACCCCCCCCCCCCCCCGGTGTTTCTGACGTTTTTATCAACTGTTTTGCCGTTTCCTCGGCTGCTTTGACCCCCCCCCCCCCCCCGGTCATTTGACCCCTCCCCCCGGTCAACTCAACGAAATAAAAGTTAGCAAATTGCTTAAAGTAGCAACCTGTGTTTGGCCCATTCTTGTATTACCAGTTACTTACCAGTTATAAACCAGTTAACAGTAGTAGTCAATTGCTAATACTAATGCAGGGCAAAAGTAAGATGATTGCATGATTCCATTATCTATTCTTTCTTAAGTCTCATTTTTTTATTCAAACTCTAATTCAATTAATTATAGTATTTGTAATTTGGATCAATTAAATCTTTCTTTCTTTAGTTTTTCGCCTAGTGATCACTGACGATCACACCTCAATTTGATAGTCATAGTATAAGATCATAGAATTTACAGATTCTGAGGTTCATAAATTTCAGCAGAATCCAAGAATTTTACTCTGAATTTTATCATGAAATGTCTAATAAGTGTCATGATCAGAGCTCTGCGCATATTAAAATTCATAATAAATTTTTTTATGATTCAGTTCTGAAATTTAATGACGCTCGGGTCCGGGAAGTGATAACTTGAACATATGTATGAATGAAATAACCTTTTATTCGGACCTAATGTCACGACACGTGGGTCTCAAATTGTTCTCTACTCACAATGTTGCCTATTGTTCAATAAAAACGTCACTTATTTCTCAAAACAGAATTGTGAATTGTATTATTAATTCAAAAGTCGTCGAATGATTGTTTTGATATAAGTATGACAAATACGCTTTCGAGAAAGGCAACAAATACCACTATCAGAGTATAAATGATATCATACAGCCTTTTCACGAACTCATTTTAATGCACTCGCACGTTTTAATGTACTCAACTTCCAATTTGACAGGTTTTTGCATATTATCTAGGATTTCACTGTGATAATCCCCGGGTCGAGAAAAAAATCGGAAAAATAAGTAAGATAAGCGGTGAAAGGTTGTTTTTTTTCGTATAAAATTCTGCGGTGAAATGCGGTGAATGCGGTGAATTTATTTAAGTTCACTACTAGAGTAAGCGGCGAACCTTCAAAATTTCTCATCATTTCACCACTAAAATAAGTAATTTCACCGCTAAACTATATACTTTAGTGGTGAATTGTGGTGAATTTTTGTAGCGGTGAACTTACTCTAGCGGTGAACTTACACAATTTCAATGCATTCAATGTAAAATTATGTACGAAATTTATTTAGACGTAAACTTTCAAATTTGTTTTATGTCAAATGATTTTCAGGAGATGTCACAGCTGTCCCAACAACGTTTTCATATTATGGACATGTCAAGTGGGCCATAACAGGCGTTCCTCACAGATCAGTCAAGTTTTAATCAAAAGCAAAAAAATATTTATACAGAAACAAGGTGGCTCGTTAATGTGCGTTCGCACATGATATTCCGACCTGCCCTCATCTACATTTTTGACTTAATTGTCAACCAAATAAAGAGATAACAAAAGCAAATGTTTGAGTTTAAAACAATCGTTGCACCACCTAACTAATAATTGAATTACATAATGCCATACCAACGAGAACTGCCATTAAACAGACTACGAGACAAAAAAAACAAACAACAAATTTAGCAAAAAAAAAAATTTCACAGCCAAAACTGAACATCTAAATTAAATCGAAATTAAAAGCACCTAGTAACAACGTCAAAAAAGGGTCAGATAAACATTTAACTTCACAAATTTACTTTTTCCTTACTATACAGCTGATGGAAAAATTTTTAACGAGGTTGTTATACTCAATTGCGATGGATGGATTCAATTGAGTCGCGAATGTTCGATTACAAATCGAGGTGGGCAATTGCGCCGCAATTGGCGAGCTAATTACTTATATCTGAGTTGTTAATATCTAGAATGGTCAATCGCGGTGCGATTGGCACTTGTCGAACTTGCTGAGTCAAATCGAGAAGCTTTTTGCAAGATTTAAATTAAACTGAATTCTAGAGTTGCAAATGGGAAACTGAAAGTTTAGGTGATTACAAATTAAGAAAAAGATTTGTTCAACTTAATCACGAACAAGGAAGCAACAAATGAATTTCCTGCATAGACAGTATGAACAGACTTTACTAAAACTGGGAGGAAGTAACTTAACTTAAATCAGAACAGCACTTGCCTTGCAAATGGAACTAAATAATGTAACTTGCACTAAATACGGATGTGGATATGTGAAGGGTATCCATTGCCGTATGACATTTCCCCCTCTTTGAGAGAAAATGAAAATTACTAATTAAAATCAGAAAATTACTAATTATTCACCGGTTACTAAATAATAAAATATTAAATAATAAGTAAAATATGAGAGTTTATGAAGTTTGATGATATTTATTCTGTATCAGAATTTTCTTCATTTTTTGCTTGGAGTACGGTCATCTCCCTGGGCAAATTTTTGGGGTCCTCTGTTCATTCCGAAGAACTTCTTGTAGAAGTTTCTCCAATGTCCTGTCGCTCATTTTCAGAAAAACCTTCGGTGTTCCTGACTTTTTCAACAATAGTTTGAGATGTCTTCTTTTTCAACATTCGCTTACTTTTTCTTACCGAAGAGGTGTCCGAGTCAGAGGTATCACTAATTGTGAGCTGTCTTTTACTTGACTTTCTCACAATAGGTGTTGGTGGTTTTGATGAAGTCATTTGAGCCGCAGATGGGCCAGGTGCATCAGAGTTGATCGATTATGATGCGCATGGGGAAATTGGACTGAGTTGCAGAACTTGCGTTAAATCAGGCCGATTAACAAAAGCTTCGTCTTGTTTTGGGTTTCTCTTCGGGATTCTCATTTTTAGAGATCTGGCTACATTACTCGCGGAGGAAATACACGATCTGCTTGATGATACTACACTAACATCGTCAGACTGCTTTCTATTTCGCTTTATTTTCTTAACTCCTGTATTTTTTCTTATCAGATCCCGCTTATGTTTATAAATTTTCTGTTCAATGGTCTTCTCGTTTATCTTTTTCGGCCGTCTTTCAATATATTGTGTTAGATTAGTGTCCCGTTCCGCACGCGTACCGAATTTTGCAATGTCAGAATTTCTGACTCTCAGCTCCTGTCTGTTCGGTTCCTTAATCACCCTTGTTGTAGGACTTACTTTGCAAACTGTGCTCCCAGGTGCCAATATCTCGTATAAACTATTCAGGTTTTTTTTTTGTCTTTGGTTCTCGTGGAGTTTTCGAGCCAGTTTTACTTGGATGCTGCGTTCTGAGCAAGGAATTGATCTAGAAATTCCCTCCGAATTAATCAGTCGTTGTTCCCCGTCTTTCCGTTTCTCTTGCTCAGCTCTTGCTGTAGAACTCGCGGCACAAATAACGCGTTCAAATTCTGTGTCCGAACAGAGAGCCGTATCTGCGCATTGTTCCTCTGACAGATATGAGCGACCCGGAATTGTATCTTCGTCTAAATAATATTTAATTATGGCATTATAATTAAGATTTTTACTATTAGAATTAGTAGTGATATTTGATATAGGTGTGTTACATTTCCTACCAAAGTGTGCCTCAAATGGTGTGGTGTTTATTGTTTTTTGTTTTGATATTCTTAGTCGTTGTACTATTGCTTTAAGTGAATTTTCTAAGTCAAATTTTTTATTTAATTGAGATTTCATGCAAGATAATTGACGTTTAATTGTTTAAATAATACCTTCTACTAACCCAATTGCTCTGTGATCATTTGCTGGTGCATAGATGGGTGTAATTATTTTCTGTACAGAATGTTTCAAACTTTTTTCCTGTAAAACATCTAGCTTGATCTAATCTAATAGTTCTAGGTACTCCGTGTTGATATATATATATATATATTTATATAAAAATTTGAGTACATTTGTGCTTGAAGCATTATTTACTATTTCTGCTGTGGGGTTTTTTCAATATCTATCTTTACTTGTAATTAAATATTGTTCTATGCCTTTTTCGTTCAAAATTGGACCGCCAAAGTCTATTTGTATTTCGTCATTTGGTTCACTACGTTTTGGTAGAGGCGCCCATTTGCGGTGCGAAATCACTGATTTAAGGTTCTTACCAATCTCCTTGCAGCCTTTGCACTCACTGGCTTTTGCCAGTATATCTCTATGCATGTATGGCCACCAAATGTTCTGCGCAAGGGACAACATGGCAAAACTCCCGGGATGTGTTGAGTGGATGTCCTCCAATACCGCGTCTTTAATTGCCTTTGGTATGGCTATCCGGTCATCCAAATACACACAGCCACGTTTGGCACTCAATTCCCGCCAATATGAAAACAGATAGGGACTTATCTCCTGTAGTCTGTCTGGATCATTCCGAAGGACACAATCCCTCACCTCCTTGAGGATTGCATCTTTGCCTGTCAAGATGGCCAGGAACTTCTTGATGAAGACCTTGTTCAGAGTCTCAGTGAACAACATATCATGTGTCTCCTCAATCATGCTACGAGTGGGCGTTTCTGTGTTTGAGGTAGTGTTGGTTCCGGGCGTAGATGGGGTAGTATCCGAAAATGTTACCCTTGCTTTGGTTGGTGTTGATTTGGAGCGGGTAGCTTTGGCTTTAGACATTTTACTAATAGAGTTGACTGAATTATCCAAGATGGAAAATTTATTTTGTGTGTTTACTGTGAAGTTATTTGTAGGTTGAATTTGGGCAAAAAGCGAGTGATTCTTGTGCAAGTGGTATTTATACTTTGGAATTTTTGTTTTCGCGCTAAATTTAGTGTTATTAGGTGGATTATTTGACTTAATACCATTAATGGGCTTTATTAGGGATAATTGTTCAGAGTGTTCACATTCTTTACTGTCTGATACTTGCACTTCTTTTGCAGCAAATTTGGTAATGGAATGTGAATTATTAACTTTACAATTATTTGGTGCAAATTGGAATTATGTAACTTTAAGTGGCATTTGTGATGCAAATGGATGTTTAAAATACGGATTAGATTTAGAGTTAGTAAGTTTTAATTGCGTTGCGAATGGTGTTTTCGGTAATAAAGGGAGTGATTTCGATGCAAATGCTTTATTGCGAATGTGTGAATTAGTACTTTGTAATGTAGGCAGTTGCGGCTCGAATGGCCGTTTTAACTTGTGTGAATGCCAATTTGACTTAATTATGCTATTAAATTTTTTTAGTTGCATTTTGTTTATTTGTAATCAGGTATTTCATAGAATCACGGATTTTTGAGATTGTTGCCAAAACAAAATGCTCGTCATATGTAGATATCTTTTTAGCTCTCGCATATGGATTTCTTGAGATATAGTCGACGAGACCCATTTTTGCACCTGGCATATTTTCTATTGTGAAGTTGTATGGAAGTAGTCTGTCTATCCATCGTGATAATCGGCTGTTATATGACTTGTTTGATCTGTGCTCTTTGAGTATAGACAGTAGAGCTCTATGGTCTGTTACTACTGTAAAATTTTTCCCGTACAAATAGTATTTAAAGTAGTCAATTGACCAAACTATTCCCAATAACTCCAATTCATTAATGTTATAGCGTTCCTCTTTTGAATTGAGGATTCGTGACGCGAATGCTATTGGTTTCCAACCGTCTGTTGTGTTTTGCTCCAATGCGGCTCCCAGTCCGGAACGAGAAGCATCACATTTGAGTCTGACATCAAGTTTTGGGTTATGATGGCTATTTTCTGTGCTATTGGCAATTTTTTCTTTAATCAGATTGAAATGTTTTGTGTGTTCTTCTGTCCAGATAAACTTTATTGATTTTTTGAGAAGTGGTCGAAGTGGGTGGCTTAATTGTGCAACATCTGGTATGAATTTTCCAATATAGTGTACTGACCCTAAGAATGATCTAAGGCGTTTTAGTGTCGTTGGTGGTGGTATTGTTAATATTGCTGCAATTTTACTTTCTAGGGGTGAAATTCCAGTTTGTGTAAACTTATAGCCTAGCCATTCAATTTCAGTTTTTGCAAAATGACATTTCTGGAGATTAATTCTTAGATTATCGTCATCTAGCTTTTTTAAACATTTGAAAACATATGCCAAATGGTCTGATTCAGTGCCGGTGCTAACGATTATGATATCGTCCAAGAAACAATATGTATTTTGTAGACCTATAAGAGTATAGTCCATCGCTTTCTGAAATTCCGCCGGCATATCTGTAAGACCATAAAAACCAGTTTTGAGTCTATATGTACCAGTAGATTCTCCACATATGATGTTAAAATTACAGTGTTTTGCTGTGTCGTGGTGTAATTTTAGTTGGATATTTGCAGACTTTAAATCTAATGTGGTGAAATACGCCTGTTGACCGTTCTGTGTGTTGGTAAGGTATGTGTATTGTATCAATTAGCATATCAATATTGGGCATTTGATATTTATTTTTATGTATGGCTTTATTTAATACTTTGGAATCTAATGCGAGTTTTATGGATTGGTCTTTCTTTACTGTGATAACGATTGGGGAGTTGGAATGTTCGTCAAAGCAACTAGATAGTTTTTCGAAATGACCTTCTGTTTGTAATCTCTCTAATTCCTCCGACACTCTAGGTTGTAAAATTATCGGAACACGTCGACCTTTTTGACGCTTTGCTGTAAACTTTTGATGAAACATTGATTTCAATACATGTGTTTTAGACGAACCAATTCTTGATACTAAATGAGGAAATTGCGTCGCGATTGTCTCTTTTATTTTACATGCAGAGGTATTAATATTATTAACGCATTTACCATTTTCTGGTTGTTGTTGTACCACCGCAAGTCCCAAGGTTGTGAAAAGATCCCTCACGATTATGTTTCTATGCCCATCTTCTACTACAGTCAACATTTCTGCTCTATCTTTCCACTGATTGTAGGTTACTGTGCTTTCCAAATGTCCAGAAAATTTTATGGGTTCATTTGCAAAAGTTTTCAAGTTCCTTCCTTCTTTCGTGTCCATCCACTTTGCAGATTTTGTGTTTTGAAGGATTTGGTCTGCCAAAGTTTCCGTTACGATGCTAACTGCACTTCCAGAGTCAATCATTGCGAGTGCTCGAATTTCTCCCAGTTCTACTTCTACATTTAGGGGTTCCAGTTGATGTACTGAGTCAGACGAAATCGCCGCCACGTAGTCATCCGAATCGCTGTCGTAGATTGAATCATACACCTGTTCATACAGTTGTTGGTAGCTTTTTATGTAGTGTACGGACTCTTCATCATCACTCTTTTCGCGAGACTGGTCAATTTGATTGACGTTCGTTTGTTGAGCTCTCTGTGTTTGTCCCTGTGACTTTTTCTGTTTGCGGCATTTTCTTGCGAAATGGCCAATAATGCCACAATTATTACATTTCTTACCACTTGCGGGGCAAATCTGCTTATGGTTATGACTCCAGCGAAGGCCACAATTCATACAAGTGATTTTGTATTGGTAATTCTGGGGTACATTTGCGTATCGTGTGATATCTCGCTTGTTTTGTTGAGCATTCGCGTTGCGATTACGTATTTGGTTACTGTTGATTGAATTCACAGAGTTTGTGCCTGACATCAGATTCTGGTTTATCTTTTGCTGATTTTGCGCCCCCCTCTCCATTTGTATAGCTATTTCCAATGCTTTGGATGGCTCGACTGTTTCTTTCAACAGTTCCTTTTGAGTCTCATGATCAATCATATTCAATATGAATGCATCGCGAATCAAAGTCGTTTCTTCACTACCGAGGGTACAGTTTTCTGCTAGTTCTATGAATGACACGACCATAGAAACTTTCAACCGACTCTCCTTTTTGCTGCTTACATGAATAGAAAAAAAGCGATCGTAAGTTATGTTACCGACTTTTGTGAAAGAATCCTCCATTGCCTGCCACAATTCTTTGAAAGGTTGTTTTTCTATTTGGAAATGGGAGTGTTTACTCCTGAAAATCCGCCGTCCCTCCCTTCCAATACTCAAATACAACAACGATATCGCTTTTTGTTCGCAAATTCCCCACGGCTTATCTCCACACAAAAATTCAATCTCCTCAACCTTTTTACAACGATCTTGCCAGTTTACCTTCAATTGTTGATTACGGACTTTCCGATCTTTTTCCGTCGTTTGGGTATGATTTTCTACTGTTTCTTCATAAGTTGGTTCTGGCGGGTAAGTTACTGTTGCTGGAAGATCCTTTAGCAGATTGTCTAATTGGATTCCCTCTTTAGCTAGTAGAGCTAGTTTCCACTGTTGTGTCCGATTGTCCCACGTCAGAGGAGGTGTTGGTGTCGGCTTTTCCCAAAATGCCTCTATGTGAAGTGGTGTCTTCTTGGAGTCCGCTGCTGACTGCACCATGTTATACTCAATTGCGATGGATGGATCCAATTGAGTCGCGAATGTTCGATTACAAATCGAGGTGGGCAATTGCGCCCCAATTGGCAAGCTAATTACTTATATCTGAGTTGTTAATATCTAGAATGGTCAATCGCGGTGCGATTGGCACTTGTCGAACTTACTGAGTCAAATTGAGAAGCGTTTTGCAAGATTTAAATTAAACTGAATTCTAGAGTTGCAAATGGGAAACTGAAAGTTTAAGTGATTACAAATTAAGAAAAAGATTTTTTCAACTTAATCACGAACAAGGAAGCAACAAATGAATTTCCTGCATAGACAGTATAAACAGAAATTACTAAAAATGGGAGGAAGTAAATTAACTGAAATCAGAACAGCACTTGCCTTGCAAATGGAACTAAATAATGTAACTTGCACTAAATACGGATATGGATATGCGAAGGGTATCCATTTCCGTATGACAGAGGTTAAACAAGTCGTCAATGAGAACGAACAATGAGGCAAAATTCAAAAACTAATCAACATTTTTTAAACCAAGAAACTTCAAAAGTCTTAAAATCATTAGCCTTTAACTAAAAAATCCTTGAAAAGTTACGATTTAAAATCCAAAAGGGATGGTCTTTGGTTAGACTAAGCCGTAGAAGCGGACTAAAGATGCAAAAAACTCAAAAAATTACAAACGATTAGCAATAATACAAACTATTGCTAACACTAAAATCAATCATTAGCTATTATCTGAATATTATTTATTTTTAATTCAATTGTTATTTTTTCTGATTCAACTGAAGGATTTATACTGAGAGATTAATTAAATTTACTTGGGCCGCATTTGAAACCCATTGGAATCTGTTGTTACGCGATTTTGCTGAAAGAAGAGAACGAGAAAAATAAAAATTGGCTTCTCAAAAAACGTTTATAAAAACGCATATTGTCCAACAAACAGAACATCAGTGACAAATGATATGAGTAGATATGTTTTTTTTGAAATACAGGAAATTGGATGGGATCCCTCAATGAAGAAAAAAGTTACAATTTGAAAAAAAAAACAACAAAACTGAAAAGTTTGAAAGAAAATTTGAAAATGTATATCAAAAACTCAGGGAAAAACAGCAAGTTCAAAAAAATTGAGCGAGAAAAGTGTCGAAGGCACTAATAAAATAATTTCTCAGTTAAATTTTTTGGCAGCCATGGGATTTTTCTTTTTTATGAACAAAACTTCAAAAAATCAACAAATATGAACAACTTCATTAGATTCACGAAAGTTTTGAGAAAACTCGTAGTATCAACGCCATTGAATTCAATAGTTTTCAACGGAAGCCAGTAAATACGCTAAATTACGCCTCGATGGCACGACAAGCTTGTTTGCCATTCCTCAATAAGACCTTACAACAAGTTATTGGCTATAAAACCTACAACAGAGCCAGGTAAAAACCAAAAATTCAGTAAAGTGTCAGAAGAAAGTGTCGAAGCAATTAAAACAAATAGCTCTTCTCTGAAAACTTCATCTATGATCCCTTGAACGTCATCCCTAAACTAATGGGAACTAACAGTAAAAGGTTAGCTTTATAACATTTCGAAAGGATCCAGAAATAAGGAAAAGTACCCAAAAAATAAAAAAAAAATTACGAAACCTTGTGGCATTGAAGTTTTAAAACTAATAGGTAGAAGATGAAACCGCTGACCAGATTAATTTGGGTTGCAGTGGGAAGGAAAAGAATCCTGTTAAAAATTAGACTAACAGTTCACGAAACAAAGTTTAGTAGTGGTAATGTTCAAAAAATATTTTCAAAAAAATTTTTAAAGTCCTAATAGCCATTAAATTCAAAAGCTTTCAACGGAGGCCAATAACTACGCTCAATTATAAACCGATTGGATGAAACGGATGTTTGTCAAGCATAATCAATTAGACATCACACGAAATCTTATGACAATGAAAACAACAACACAAAACAGGCAAAAACCAAAAATTCAGTAGAAAAGTGCAAGAAGTTTTGAAACCGATTGAACGAAAAAAAAGTTTAGTATTGGTTATTGTTCAAAAAATATTTTCAAAACTTTTTTTAAAGTTTTAATAGCCATTTAACTCGAAAGCTTTCAATGGAGGCCAATAACTACGCTCAGATATAACCCGATGGGAGGAAATGGATGTTCTTCATGCATAGATAATCAATTAGACATCACACAAAGTCTTATGACAATGAAAATAACAAAAAACAGGCAAAAATCAAAAATTCAGTAGAAAAGTGCAAAAAGTGACGAAGCCGATTGAACAATAAGATTTTCAATGAAACATTTATCTTTAATCTACTGAACGTCTTCTCTAAGCCAATGGGAGCTATCAATATTTGGATAATGTGACAAGAGTTCAAAAGTAAACCAATAATAAAAAAAAATATCCAAAAAATTTAAAAAAAATTGAAATCTTGTTTCATTGAAGTTATATAAACAATAGTTAGCAGATATAACAGCATAACAGATCAATTTAGGCTGCAGTAGGAAGGAAGGAAGGAAGTGGGTCCTGCCAATACTGAGGGTGACTAACAATTCACGAAAAAAGCTTAAGATTTGTCAAAGTTAAAAAAAAATTCGAAAAATTATTTATAAAGAATTAAAAGCCATTAAATTCCATAGCTCTCAACGGAATCCAATAAATACGCTCAAATGTGTCCCGGTGGTAGGACAAAGATGTTTGTTATGCATCGGTAATCAATAAGACATCAAAATAAGTCTTATGACTATGAAAACATCAAAAAGAGGCAAAAACCAAAAATTCAGTAGAAAAGTGCGAGAAGAAATTTTGAAGCCATTTAAACTATGAGTTTTTTTCTGTGAAAATTCTGTCTGTGATCCAATGAGCGTCTTCTCTAGGATTTCAATATTTGGATAATGTGATAAGATTTTAAAAGTAACCAATAATACGCAAATATCCGAAAGTTTTTTTTTAAAAAAATTTAAATCTTGTGTCATTGAAGTCGTATAACCAATAGTTAGAAGATAAGACTGCCAATCAAATTACATTTAGTTGCAGTAAAAAGCAAGGGGAACCTGCCAATGCTGCCACTGACTAACAGTTGACAAAAAAGTTAAAGATTTGTTAATGTTCAAAAAAATTTTAGAAAAATTATCTTTAAAGTCTAAACAGCCATTGAATTCAATAACTTTCAACGGAAATCAAGAAATACGCTGAAAGATGCACCGATGGGAGGAAATTGATGTTTGTCATGCAGATGTAATCAACAAGACATCACAATAAGTCTTATGACTATTAAAACAACAACAAAAACAGACAAAAACTAAAAATTCAAAAGAAAAGAGAGAGAAGAATGTGTCGAAGCTATTTAAACCATAGATTTTTCTATGAAAAGCTTACCCGTGATCCACTGAACGTTTTGTTGCTGCTAATGGGAGAAATCAATGTTTGAATAATGTGATAAGATTTCAAAAGTAACCAATAATACAAAAATATCCAAAAAAAATTTTTAGCATGTTTTTGAAATCTTGTATCATTGAAGTCATATAACCAATAGTTAGAAGATAAAACGACTAATCAGATTAAATTTGGCCGCAGTAGGAAGGAAGCGGGTTCTGTAATCACTGAGAATGACTTACAGTTCACGATAATATGGTTATGGTTCTTAAAATGTTCAAAATAAATTCGAAAAGTTATTTTTTTAAGACTTAACAGCCATAGCTGTCCACTCAGAGCACTAGATATGTTCACTTAATGCTCATTACGGAACGTATTGCAACGTTAATCAATGATTTCATGCCATAAGACTCCAAAAAAATTAGTAAAACTTCAAAAAGTAATTCAAAATATCATTTAAAATTACGAAAACTCCGAGTCGAAGACAAAAAAACATGAGCAATTCCTCGAAAACGATTATTTTTGTTCATTGTGCATAATTTGACTGTAAATGAGGTTTGTATTTAACGGAAACTCGATATGAAAAGTGACTAGTCTCTAGGTGACTTCAAAAATAAAAAAAAATAGAAAAGTTTTCTAAAAAAATGTGCCCTCAAATAGAATTCAAAATTTTTTGAGAGTGAACTTCCTCATGAGACCACAACTAGTCTTTTTATTGCCTTTCGTCTATTAAAAACACAACATTGGTTGATTTTGTGGCGTGAAATTTATTTTTGATATCCTTTTTTTACAGAAAATGACACAATTTGAAGAAAAATTACACTAAAAGTAAATCATGACAAATATCCCGTGTTTACACAAATCTTCAATCCCCGATAACTCCTCGAAAAAAACGAAATCAAAAAAAAGCTTTTTAGTTTTGAATTCCACGCTGGACCAGCTTTTTAATGATACCACTCACATTTCTCTACGATGGATATATCTATCGGCCAAAATTGACTGAACAAAAAAAAAACATTTGATTATATAGGTCCTCCCCCCCCCCACAAGTGGGGTCGGAACAATAACAATTCTGAGGCCATAGTATGAATAAATAAAGGAAAAACGGTCCAATATAAATCATTCGCAGCAATTGTTTTTTGGTGTTTAAGTTAACTGAAACCAACAAACCAAAAAAATCTACTTTCCCTCTGCATTTTCCTGTAAACTATTTCCCTAACTTTCGCTGGCTGAAATTCAACCTATACTATCATAGTTGCTCAACAGCTAAAAAACAGCTGATTATTTTATAAAAAATATACATCATTCTATACTAAAATCTAAAAAAATACAAAAGTTAACAGGTAAGTCTTGAACTTGTCACCCCCTAATGTTTGTTTCTTCTCTACAGTTAAGCCATTTTTGATATAAAAACTGTAGAAAACTGTCAACCTAAATTTTTGAGTAAATTAACTGAATAGAGAACAGACTGAATTGCGTTCACTGACGAAAAACGTCAGGACCGTTCTGATAATAAAATAGTAATTATCGCTTTTTTTTCAGATCCTGTCCATAACTTAATCCAGCCCTAATTACGTTAAACTTCTTTAAAATTGTTTTATTTTTGATAGAAAAAATGAAGAAGAAAACTTAAAGTTGTTAAAGTTTATATGAAAACGATTTGCCATAAAATCACGGAGCGACATACAGGGGAAAACGGCGCAACATGGTCTTATGATTTTCCCAGCGTAGAAAGTGAGCTGGAAACAGAACTGTACGACAGCTTTTTGAAAATTCTTTGCTGCCGAAAATTTAGGTGGAACTACTTTTCGTAATATTGAACTTGAAGTTACAGCAAAAGAATCATAACTTTTTACCAGTCATGGTTGAAAACAAACACAAAAAATTGATGAAAAAGCGCATGCAAAATTTCTTTAATAAAACACATGCACAAGCAATCAATTATTTCTTTCTGAACCGAAGAACAAAGCTGTTGGACAATGAAAATTAGCCGAAAGTTAGCTAAAAGCAATAAATCACAGAACATTGACAAAATTTAGTCAATTGAGTAACATTTTGCCGCAATCCGAAGGTCAATTCAAAAAATACGAACACAATAAGACGCAAAATGAACTTTTTCAACGAGCAACTTTAATTGAAAGTGTTCTAAAATCACTACGCACAAAGTGTAATCCAAACATGAAAAAGGAAACCAAAAAGACCTAATTTCTGATTCAATATGCAGCAGAATCTCGTATTAAAATTTTGAAATAAAAACTCAATATAGCGAATTTATCTAAATGATAACTCCCCAGAAATCTGGTTTTCCAATATTCATCTAAATAATTTTACGAAATTTCCAGAAACCATACATTTATTAGCATAATTGTCAACATTTTCCAACAAAAGCCCTATACACAAATTTAACAATAAGGTCATCGTTGATAGAATTTGTGAACTAATTCACAAACTTTGATATAAATTTATTATATAAAAAAAGATTCGCAGAATGGATGTCAGTTTGAAAATTTTGCAAATTCTCAAACTAATTTGCATCACAATATAACTAGCAGTTCATTTGCAACTTAATTGAATTTGGATGTGCATATTGAAGACTGCAACAATAAAGCTTTAAAAAACATCCTCAATCTAAAGCTTTCATACTTTGAAAAAGCATCAAAACAACGCAAGATATGAATGTACACATACTTGGTCATCAACAAATTGATTTCTTGGAACAAACACGTTGGGACAAACATGTTGATTTCTTGGAACAAACATGTTCTTGGAAAAACAAATTGAAAAAGATCAAAAGCAAAAGTATCATTATCCATAAAGTATCGTTCTACGCTGAAATATTTACACTTTTGTAAAACGACGTACGTTTTTCGTTATTCTTACAAAAACGTAAGTTTTGCGGCGTGGTGACAATTGTTGATCCTCTGTTTGAACGCGCCTTGAAAAATACGATCATACCTTTGGAATCCAAATATTTCTTCAGCAATTACGTAGTCAGAAAACAATCATCATCTGCTTATCAGGCAAAAAGCCACCAAATGATCTAATACGACCAAATGATCAAAATATAGAAGAAAAGTCACCAGCATGTCTTTGCTAACCGCTATTGAGCTGAAATTTTAATGAAAAATTTGCTTTTATGACAATATTAGTGGCTAGTCTCCTTTACAGAGTTGATGTGTCCCCCATCCCTTATTGCGCATTCCATCCAAACGAGGAAAAGTGTATCTGCATCATTAAGACCATTAGTAACTGCGACCCGGATCAATAGTTTTTCAATAATTCAAACTTGACTGTCTGTTCATTCAACGAGGTATCCATCACAAGGGTAAAACTTTTCGCTCATTTTCTAGGAAAACCATAATGTAAAATTTGAAAACTGATATTGACAACCTAGGAATAATTAATTCAAATAGCACCGAGTGAAAAATAATCAAAAAGATCGGTCTACAACAGTTGCTGCTCTCATCAGACATTTACTCTTGAGCAGAGGGATTTAAAACGTTGCAAAGTCAACAAAAGTTTTGGAGGAGGAGTTTAACCAATGGGTCAAGATAGGCATGTGGATTTGTAAAAGGAAAGGTTCTTAAAAGTATAACCCTTTCAAATGCTAACAATAAAC
The DNA here is from genome assembly GCF_964194025.1 of Convolutriloba macropyga. NCBI lineage: Eukaryota > Metazoa > Xenacoelomorpha > Acoela > Convolutidae > Convolutriloba > Convolutriloba macropyga. The sequence goes on from NW_027451511.1 coordinate 20,558, forward strand.
ACCAGGATATAATTGTAGCATCAATTTTTCCGTTGTAGCATCAGTTTTTACGTTTTCAAATAATAAAAACGGTTTATGATATCTGCAATGGCAATGTTACAAGAACTTGCAACAATTTTGAGACAATTTCAACAACTGTATATATGTTCTATCCGTTGCAATTCTTTGTTGAAATTGATTTTACTTGATTAAGTATACTTCGCTTTTGCTGAAGACATCAAACATTATGAAGCGCAGGCAGCAATTCCAGTAAACGGATCGTTTTTGGGGAGCACGAAAATCTGAGAAGCAGCAGTTTTGAGGAAAAGTGTATCTGCATCATTAAGACCATTTGTAACTGCGACCCGGATCAATAGTTTTTCAATAATTCAAACTTGACTGTCTGTGCATTCAACGAGGTATCCATCACAAGGGTAAAACTTTTCGCTCATTTTCTAGGAAAACCATAATGTAAAATTTGAAAACTGATATTGACAACCTAGGAATAATTAATTCAAATAGCACCGAGTGAAAAATAATCAAAACGATCGGTCTACAACAGTTGCTGCTCTCATCAGACATTTACTCTTGAGCAGAGGGATTTAAAACGTTGTAATGTCAACAAAAGTTTTGGAGGAGGAGTTTAACCAATGGGTCAAGATAAGTACGTGGATTTGTAGAAGGAAAGGTTCTTAAAAGTATACCCCTTTCAAATGCTAACAATAAACACCAGGATATAATTGTAGCATCAATTTTTCCGTTGTAGCATCAGTTTTTACGTTTTCAAATAATAAAAACGGTTTATGATATCTGCAATGGCAATGTTACAAGAACTTGCAACAATTTTGAGACAATTTCAACAACTGTATATATGTTCTATCCGTTGCAATTCTTTGTTGAAATTGATTTTACTTGATTAAGTATACTTCGCTTTTGCTGAAGACATCAAACATTATGAAGCGCATGCAGCAATTCCAGTAAACGGATCGTTTTTGGGGAGCACGAAAATCTGAGAAGCAGCAGTTTCGGGAACACAGAAATTCTCAGAAAGGCTGCCTTGAGTCGACTAAGACCAAACAAAAAGTTTGGACAATTGTCTGGCTCGAGTCAAATCAGAGCTTGATTTCTTCTGAGACGAACTAACCAGAGATCACTTTGGCTTGATGGGAATTTTCCTTTGTCTTAGACCTCACACTGGCTTTGAAGTGATCTCTTCAGTTAAAAAACGTTAACTGAACGCGGCAGTTGTAGGCGTTCCGGCAGTTGAAAGCCATGCAGCTAACCCGGGTCGAGGTTTTGTCGGAAAAAAACCTAAAAACTGCAGTGAATAGTGAATAGCGGTGAATAGTGAATAGCGGTGAAAAGTGTTCTTCACTGCAAAGCGCTAGAATCTTTTAGCAAGTAATGCGACACATTTTTGTAAGATTTGAGGTTTTTTAGCGGTAAATTTTCGTAAGTATTGCGGTTTGCAGCGTTGAAATCTTAATTTTCACAGCTTAGTCCGGAAATCTTACAAAGAAGAGTCTGGCGCGTACGGTTTGGATCATCTCACCTCATTAGTGACAACTAACATCACTGTCGCTTACTGCTTTGATTTTTCTTTTGGATTTAAATCAGATTCAATAAATGTTATAAAAAACGTATGCATTGATGTTTTGTAAGACTCGCAGATTTTAGTGTTGATTTTTTTTTTATTTTCTCGGCTTAAGCAGTGAAAAACATAATTCACTGCTACTAACGGGAAGCGTAGAAAATGAAATTTTCGGCGCTAAAAATAGCAAATCTCAAGAAAATTTGCCGAAATAAAATATTTCAATTTTTCTGCAATAATTACTGTGAATTGACGCAAGACATGCGGTTTGTAGGGGAAATTTTTTTCCACGGCTTCCACCTGTGAACATATAACTTGTTTTCTTGAAAAAACTACTCCACAATATATAACTTGTTCTCTAGAAAAAAACTACACAACAAACAAATTCTTGTTGTTCTAAACGTCCCATAATTAAGGGATCACTGACTTTAAGTTTGAATTTATTTTCACATTTTCGTTTTTTATCAATGTCCTTTTCGTGAACTATATACGTTCTTTTACACAATATAATTGATCTAAATCTCTTTACAATTTAAAAGCCTTCCATTTCTCTTCTGGTTGATACAAAAACATTCATTAAAATTGTCAATTAAGAGTAGCGAACTTAAATTAAAAATAGACAATTTTTCCTGAAAAAATCTCTGATCCTTGCTACCTTTATTGCATATAAGTACTTGTTTCGGTGATTTTTGCTGTAAAAAAGGTCGAAATTTCTCTAATGTTATCAACCAAATCACATCATGTCTTATATAGTTTCAACTAAACTTTGAATCGGTAGAAAATTGTGCTACCATAGTGGTGAAACTTTGTACGGTTTGCGGTTTTTAGCGATGAATTTCCTTTCTTACTGCTCTCAACGCAATTGCCGTTTTTTTACATCGTTTGCATTAATTTCGGCGGTGAAGAAAATTGGTACTTATTGAAGTAATTGTCTGCAAGTTTTGCTATTCTTAGCGGTGAATCATTTTTTTCACCACATTGACAACTTTCAACGCTTAAAATCTCGATCTGGAATGTACTCTGAACAAAATCTATCTCAAAATATACATTGCTATTCCCAGGTTGAGGTCCCAGACGGAACCAAGTATGCCCAGACCAAAGATGAACAAACGAGGGGGGTGTCGTGCGTTCAAAATTTCATAGTCTGGAAACATCAAAAAACGCACGAAAGTCTGAACATGAACGCACGAAAGTCAGTCGAACACACGAATGTCTGGACATGAACGCACGAAAGTCTGAATATGAACGCACGAAAGTCTGGTGAACGCACGAAAGTCTGGACAAGAACGCACGAAAGTCTGAACTTGAACGGACGAAAGTCTGAACATGAACGCACGAGAGTCTGATCATGAACGCACTCAAATTCGTGCGTTCATGTCCAGACTAAAAAACTAACCTTTTATGCTTGTAGATGCCCATTGAAGATGAAGACGCCAGAAGGTTCCATGAGTCCACAAATCCACATATAAAGTCTTTTTTACGTGAGGCACATGAACATACTACGTGAGGGACGGTCTGGACATACTTGCTTCCGTCTGGCACCTCAGCCTGGGTTCAATCTAACTGCTTGGCCCCGGGTGATCACCACGAAACTGAATCGTTTTTCTTACATTTCAGACGGTGCGGTGGTGCATTGATTGGAAGTATGCTTCACGTAGTCACTGCAGCTCACTGTGTTCACTTCGTAAATTTAGGAAAGTGGGAAGTATTGGGGGAGGGTGAACTATCGATTGTTTTTGGTAAGTTTTAAATACACTAATTTTTTGTAACATATTTCAGAAGCAAATAGCAAATTGTTTGAACTACTATATAGTTCATAAAAAGCCAACAGAAGTGCTCCAATACAACCACCACGCTGCCTACTTTATTTTTTGGTGTGAAAAAGTGATTATTGCATTCCCGGTCCAAACTTTCACCCCTAATCCATCCCTAATTTACAGGTATTAGATTGTAATGCGTGTTCCACTACTGTTTATCGGGGACAAGCGTCTAAGAGTGTAACTAAAAAAAATTACACAGTACTTGCACTCCTTTCTGCACTCTTTTTACACTCTTTGCAATGAAGGTAACATGTTCAACAGTGGGAAGATGAGGGATCAAGCCTCATAACCTCCTTCTACTTTTGTTTTTTATTAAATTACACTCTTGTCATTGCACTATTCCACAATTAATTCAGCGGAAAAATAGGGGTGTTTTATTACACTCTTAACAGTCTTCTCTCCGTTAATTTTTTGGGAAAAACCTTTGAGCGAAATCAAAGTCTCCTGGCAAAATACCTAAACAATTGTTCACAAAAATTCATAATTGCATAACTTTCGAGCTCTGAAACCGTAATAGATGTGATGAAAAAATGCTCAAAAATTTTTTTTTTAAAAAACGTACTTAAGAAACGAGAGAAGCTTTTTTTTGAAGTAGATGGCAATGTGTAAAAAGGTGCAGTGGTTTTTCGCAAGAAATTGACTCTTCATTCAAAGTACGTTGTGATATTGTCGGAAAAATCACTTAAAGCGCTAAACAATTTTCACTTAAAGCGCAATAATTTTCGGCCATTTTATGGGCAATGTAGACAGTTTAATATTAAAATCTCGAACATTTATGCGCAAAATTTCGAGAGGATATCTTAAGACAGTTGCATAAATTTTTTGGCAGTCTTGTTTTCAAGTGCCTCTAACGGTGACGATGTTATTTTGGGTGACTAATGTGGATACAGTAAATATGGACTAAAAAAAAGCAAAAAAATTGGAAAAAGTTCGTTGAAAATATTTCTCAAAAATGATCATCATCCAAGATCTTTTTGTCTATAATTCATTGAGCCAATCTGCGTGTGTTGTTCCTGTTGAAATTTTTAACTTGTTTACAATTTTTTCGATAATTAAAACTCCGTTTAATGTTTTCTTATTCTAATAGCCAAACAATTTTCTGTATTCGATTGATTGCTGGTCGAAAATTTTTTAGATAGCCCATTTGAAAAGTTCTTCGCTGCGTAAAAATAAACAAGTGTTTGAGAAGTTCACATTTATAGAGTTCATTAAGAGTTTATGTTTTTCTTTCAGCTCCTAGGATGAAAAAAATCTCCATTTGTGGAATATCAACTTAATTGAGCGTTTTGTTCCTTCTTCAATATTTCGATAACCTTTTTAGAAGTTTGCCTATAGATTGAAAATAAAACTTTTTAAATGTTTGATCAACTGACCATAGAACTTCTCTTAGCCTGTTAAAATGGCACTGAACATGAGAAGGCGTGTTTCAATGATGAAAAAAAAACTTGCTGTCGAAAACTTTATTGATTATCAGCTTTTTTAAGTTTTTATATTTTTCCCAGATTCAATCATTTGTCTTTCAAAAGTGAATTCAATTTTAAAGCAAAAAATGGTGATCGTTTTATAGCAGGTTTCTGGTTTGCATTGTGTTCAGAGGTAACCTATTCTCCTCTAATAATCATTCCTTTTTTTCAGTACTAATTCTTTGTTTTTGAACATATCATTCTTCTTGTTTCAGATAAACTAGATGTGTCATCAGTATAGAGAATCAGGCCTTTGACCTTATGCCTAAGATTTATGTCGTTAAAATATCTAACAAGTAGAATTGGTTCAAGAATAGACACCTGAGGCACACTTGGTTCTACTACTTGCGAAGATGACCGTTTATTTCGATTTAAACGTGTTGCTTTCAGTTTTTCAGATACTATTCAATTAATTTTTACGTTTCGTTGCAAATATTATAAAGATAACAATTTTGCAACACTACGTTTTTTGAATGACATTGTCAAAAGCTTTCCTTAAGCCAGGGAATGAGCAGTAAGGAGCATTGGTTCTGTTGATCCGAATATGAGTTCGGTCAACACGTGTCGCGTTCGTTTTTCCAACCAAAGTAGCAATGGCGTCTAGCGTGCTCTCTTTGTTCCGAAAAATGAATTGATTGTACCTCAGAATCTGAAAAAGCCAAGGGCCTTTAGATTGTTGATAATAGCGGGATGGCATATAGTTAGAGAGTTACTGCTTTTCTTCCTGATTTTGCTGCGGTACCATTTTGTTAACCTTAGGGAATCAAGAAAATGACCGTTAATAAATCAGCTGTCAAAGAAGTCCTCCAAATATGTTGCAACAGTAGCTAACAGTTTTCTCAGGTCTTCTGCAAAATCTGTAGAGTTTTTTCGCAATTTTAAGGAAGCACAAAATTTACATCATCTGGGCTAGCTTGATTTTAGTATTTTTGCCAGTCAACGTACTATATAATTAATAAAAGTTTCCCTCACGTTTTTTTAAAAGCTTCGGTGTGCATTTTGTTTTAATAAATAGTCCATCTCTTTTTACTAACTATTTTTTTACAAAAAGACGTTGCCTTTGAATGCAATTTTGTTTCGTTTTAGCGGCTTGAATAAAGCAAGAAATTTAACGAGTTACCGTTCAAGTATATTGAAAATTTCACCGGTTGTAATGTCTGGAGAGATGTATACACAAGATATAAATGTTTTGTTTGTCTTCACTTGTACCGCAGCAATAAGATTCTGTAGAATATTTCCGGCTAGCTTTTTTCAATAGGAACATTTCTCTGCGTTTTTTTTCCAGAAAGACAAAAAAGTGCCTGTAATGGAAATCAACTCAGGGTTAAAATTAACTGTTTTCTAGTAAGCGTCAAAATTTCATTAATGTGATCCTATATTTTCCAGCATTAAAAAAGACCTTTTCTGCACGCTTTCATCATTCATGTCTCTGTTGACTATTAGTTTTGAAATATAAAGGGCAATACAGAGGTGGATTGAATCCTCCGCACACATATCTAGAAAAAAAGCCAGTTTGAAATTTGTAGCGAGTAAAAAAGTACGAATAATGATAATTGTTAAGGCTTATTCAAAACGTTTACGAGTTGATCGTTAAATTCAATAAGTAGCGAGGGATTCGGTTGTACACATATCACATCAAGTTCAGTTTTTTGGTATAAAGTTATTCAAATGAATCTAGCACACAGACGGTACCTGCAAGTACCTGCTAGATTAAGTTCAGTCAGTTAAGATTTGCAAGTGAAGTAAGGTTTACAGTAAGAAAAGTTGGATAACACGAAATGGCTAACGCAGTTAACTATATAAATGAGAGATAGCAACAAGAGTGAGTTTTAAAGGAAATATAAAATTACATGGGGATCCCTGGGGATCGGTGACTCCTCCACCAAATACCCCCGTCGGCAAGAATTTTAACACAGTTAAAATTCATCGGAATTATAAAAGTCATTGGGGTGAATGCTGGAGATGGAGCTTTTTGCAGGCGAAGCTGATGTGGGGGCATGTTATTCGTCATGTTATTCACCGGGGGCATATCTGCGGTTATCTCTTCTTGTATGGCAGCGGGGCTGCCGTCGATGTTCTGTACTCCGTCGTTGTCCGTGGTGTCGTCAATTTCATGGGGCCATCGTTGTTCTGGGTTACATCGTTGTCCTGGGTTCCGGTGTTTAGCGTGTTCTCAAAAGAGTCCAGAAACTCAACCTCAATTTGTCTTATAGGAGGTTGAATAGGGAAGTCTTCGGTCGAGCTGTCACCGAGGTTTATTACATCCTCATGGCTTGGTTGTTTCCAGATTTTGTGGGGAATTTTCTAGTCTTGGGGTCGATTTCATGGTGCCTTTGGGTGGCGAACAGGAGCAGGAAGAATGGCTTGGAAAGTCGTGGCATTGGCTGTTGCCAGTAGTTGTTTGTGTTTGCTCATTTTCTTCTTGCATAATATCATTGGGGTTGGATGACGTTATGTTTTCGAAGAGCGGAGTCCCTGGGGAGTCGGACTCGATGTTCATTATTTTCACCAATGGTGAAAATTTGAGCTTGTTTTTGTTGATGCTCGTGTAGCTTTTGTTGTCCGAGGAACTGGAGTATCTGAGTTTTCGTTTGTTTGTTGCATTTTCTTTCGATTGCTGTAGTGCGGCCACTTTTGATTTTTGTTCGAAGACTGACAACGTGGAGGGTTTTGTCAAGCGAGCTTTTGCGTTTTTTAGCCATTGGGGTCTTTTGGTTGCCCCGGGGTTTTTTGGTTGCACTTGGTTCTGTCGCAAAGGTTGTTTGAACGTTGGACGAGGGCGTTTCTGTGCGCGCTGATTCTTGCGTGCCATTGCTACTACTTCCGCATGTCCCATAGGCTTCGTATTTATGACGCCTTCGGGTTGTGGTACTGTGGCCGTTTGCAGTGGTGCAGACCTTGATTGTTTGGCTCGTGCCTCTTGCTGTCTGCTCTTGTTCGGTTTTTTCTTCGAAACAGAATTTTCTTATTTTTTCCTGGTTGTGTTTGTATTCGCCGACTGTTTTACATGCTACCATATGTATTAGGCGTGGTTTTAGTTCTGGTTCGCGAGGTATAGTTTCGGTTACAATTGCTGAGTCGTTCTTTCTTATTACTGTGTTTTTCCGATTATCAGTATCTAGTGTTATTGTGTGGGGTGAATAATTCGTGATCGTGTACCGTCTTGTATAATATTACATTGCGGTTTCAGATTTCCCCTGGGTTGTGGTGCTTTTCGTGCTTTTGTCTTACGTGCGATATTTTTTCTATCATATATTATGGTTGACGTTTTATTACCGAATGTTATTTCAAGTTTGTCGGGTATGGTCTTACCAGGAACGCGCTTGTGGCTAAGCAGCGGCGCGTTCTCTGAATAGTCAGTGTCGCTTGCTTGAGGTGTCAGCTGTGACTGGGCTTTGTAATGTATGTTTAGTTCAGACTCGGAGTCGTTATCGCAATCCCACATGATTTCCCTGGGGAGCGCTGGGTGCCGTAGCGTCGCTTGATCTGAAGCAAATTTGTTTATTTGTTTGTATGATAGGTTTTTGCGTGACCGTTTGGTTATTATGTTAGAAAGTTTTGTATTTGGGGGTCTACCAAAATGTGCTTCCAATGGTTTAATTTTGGTTGTTGTGTTTGGAATAAGTCTTATTGATTCTATTATTTTGGCTACTATTGTGGCTAGATCAGAAGATGACCATAAGGGGTCATGTTCCATGACCGCGATTCTCCTTTTTATTGTTTGTATTAGCCTTTCTACCATAACGGTTGCTCTATGATCTCCCGCGGGAGCAACAATTAGTTTGATATTTTTTTTTGCAGATTATTTCGAATTCTCGAGCTTTAAATGCTTGTGCCTGGTCGCAGCGGAGAGACCTGGGGATTCCGTGGAAACGACAGTATTGTTCTAAATAGTTTAAAGCCGTTTGTGTGTCACAATCTTTGAACACTTGAGCGTGGGGGTATCGGGTTAGACGATCTACTGATACTAGTATATAGTAGTTTTGTTTGTGTTCTCTAAATGGTATTGGTCCTGCAATATCTTTTTGGACCTCTTCGTTTGGTTCTGATAAGTTAGGTAGTATTCCTAGGGATTGTTTTGGAATTAGTGGTTTTAATTTTTTACCTTTTTCGATACAGTCTGTGCACGATTGTGCTTTTGCTGTTACATCCCTGTGGATTCGTCGTAACCACACTAGGTCCGCCAAACGCAGCATTCCTGTTTGTCCCGGGTGCGTTTAGTGTAATGCGTTTATTACTAATTGTTTTAGGGCTGCCGGAATCATGAGTCGATTATCGTACAGTACACACCCAGTTGGTGTGACTGCTAGGTCCCGTTTTCAAGAATAAAAGTAGGGGCTGACTCGTTTCATCGTTTACCAGACTTTTTCTTTGATGAGTTTGATTATTGGGCTCAAGTTTTTGTCCTTTTGGGTAGCTTCAGCCAGGAATTCTTCGCCAAATACCTGGCATAAGTTTTTCCGGTATTGAGGCATATCAACGGTGTTGCTTAAGGGAAAGATTGGGTTTGCTGGGTCTGGTCTTAGGGCTGATCTACATAGGCCTTTGTTGGTTGTTTCATCCGTTTGTTTGGCAACTGTGTTTCTGCTGGTGTTCAATTTTGATTTCAGTTTGTTTGGGGCTCGCTTACGTTTTATAATTGTTTGTTCAAATGTAATGTGTTTTGGGCGACTTCTTGTTGTAACTTGAACGGTATTATATCCCTGGTGAAATTTTTTCAAAGATGTAACTGGGGTGGAGTGGACGGAATATATGTAATTTGAATTTGATGGTGATCCCTGGGGATTAATTGTTGATGTATAATGAGTGTGTTTTAAATTAGTATGATTTAAAATTGATTCAATTGAAGGAGGAAGAATAAGCGAATGCAAATTGAGTGGATTAAGGCAAAAAGCGCTGTCTTAATTATACGCGTGCGGATTATTATTCGCTGTTAAGTATTCTGTCTGGTATTTGTCTTTATGCATTTTTGAGGTCTATTTTTGAAAACCAGAATGTCCCTGGGGAAGTATCCCTTTGCGTACTGTATAGGGCGACGGCGTCAACTTTGTGGTCGATACTTTGCATTTAATATTTATATTTGTGAATTGCCTTATTTAATTTTTTCGAGTCCAATGCCATTTTTACTGATTTGTCCTTTTTATTTTAATAACAACTGGGCTAACAAAGAGGTCGTCGGGGCATTTTTCGAGTTTTGTAAAAACTGATTGTCCTGTATTAGTTTATCGAGTTCCATTTCGACTTTCGCAAGTAGATGGAGGGGGACACTGCGTCCTTTTTGTTGGATTGCAGTGTGGTTTTGTTTGAAAATTGACTTTGCGGCATGGTTTTTTGATTTTCCAAGTCTCGTACAGAGGTGGGGGTATTTATTATAAATCCATTTGATAATGTTTTTCTCTGTTTCAATTGACGTAATGGAATTAATTGTATTACCTGGGGTTTAACGTGGTTGTTGTTGGAGGGTGATTCCCAGTTTCTGCAAGACGTCCCTTTCCATCAAATTGTTCGTTTTATGGCCTACCACAAGGATTCGACAATGTTGAGCTGTCCATGATCCAGATTGTAGGGTTAGGTTCAGTTCTCGTTCAATCTTTATATTGTTATTGTTGATGCATTTGTATTTTTTTTGGCTGGTGTATGGTTGGAGTCGAATTTTGGGATTCTGTTCCATGAATTTGTTTGCTTGTTCTTTTGGCGTGAATGTCCGTGGGGATCCTGTATCGGCCAGCCATTGTATTGTTAATTTGTTTGTGGTAGTTGTTTCTACCCAGATTTCTTTTGGTAGAGCTGCGTTTAGTTGTACCTTGTTGACTTCAGTGAAAATTTCAGGGGCAATTTGATTGATGTCAGCCCAGTCCTCTGAGAGCTCTTTTATATATAATGCGGATTCCGGATCGACTGATTCAATTTTTTCTTCCTCTTGTTCTTGTTCGGTTATGAGCTGTTCCTGGATTTGGCGCACCTTGAGTTGACTACTCTGTCCCTGGGGACGTTGGTAGGTTCCTTTTTGTGGCGTTGGTTTCCGGGTTGGTAGGGGGAATTTTTGACCTGCACATTTTAGCGAAATGGCCGGTTTTCTTACAGACGTTGCATACGGCTTGTTTCGCAGGACATGTTTTCATGTGACCTGCTGAGAAGTTTCCTCCGCATCTCCAGCATTGTTCTTTTGTGTTGTTTTGCTGGTTTTGTTGTTGGTAGGGGGGGGGTGGTTGCTGGGCGTGCGTTGTTGTTGATTTCGTTAATTTGATTGTTCGAATTTGGCGCAGAGGACCGGAGAATTTCTTTCTGATTCTCTTGGCCTCTTTCTCTAGACAATGCAAAATTTAAGACTTGTGCTGGGGAACGCACTTCCGAAAGCAGTTCCATCTGAATTGCGGTGTTATTCATTTTAGCAGTGAACAAATCCTTTAGGAGGTCTTCCTCTACATTACCCAGGGCTGCTTTTGAGCCGAGTTTTCGTAATCGGCTGAAGAATGTCTCCAGATTTTCGTTTGGATTTTGTTGGACTGTGATCAACTGGAATCTGTCGAAAGTTAGATTGCGTGGACGAGCGAAGGTTAGACCCAGCTCGTAAACGAGTTTGTTTGTGGAACAGTGATCGATCATGGTATGGGGACTTCTCTGATGGAAGATTCGTGTAGCTTGTGTCCCTTTCAAAGCTTGTGTCGACTTTCAAATCGGCCTCGTTCCACGTATACCTGTCGATCATCGGTCCCCTGTTTCTGATTTGCTTGCATTCATTCTCCCAGTCGACCGAGCGTCGCTCGTTTCTTATTTCTCTTTTACTCTCTTCATCTTCGCTTGCATTTTCAACCCTTTCTTCGAATGTTGGCATTATAGGGTAGAAGAGATCGTTTGGTGTTGGTTTTAATCTGAGGAGTTGGTTCAGATGCATATTTTCTTTGGCCATTACTGCCATTTTAAATGTGGAGAACCACGTCTGCCACTCGTTTGTTGGATTGGCTCCATTTTTCCAATATACGCGTACACCAATGGGTGATTTCATTGTTGACTGCGCCATGTTAAGGCTTATTCAAAACGTTTACGAGTTGATCGTAAAATTCAATAACTTCCGAGGGATTCGGTTGTACACATATCACATCAAGTTCAGTTTTTTGGTATAAAGTTATTCAAATGAATCTAGCACACAGACGGTACCTGCAAGTACCTGCTAGATTAAGTTCAGTCAGTTAAGATTTGCAAGTGAAGTAAGGTTTACAGTAAGAAAAGTTGGATAACATGAAATGGCTAACGCAGTTAACTATATAAATGAGAGATAGCAACAAGAGTGAGTTTTAAAGGAAGTATAAGTTTACATGGGGATCCCTGGGGATCAGCGACTCCTCCACCACAATAATGATAAAAAACGTTTATTGGATTTTTTTAAAAATCCCTTAATTTTGTATTTTATTCTTCTACCGGTAAATTGAAGAACTTGAACAGATTCCACGGAAATCACCGAGTGATAACTCAAAAAGCACAAATGATATTTGCTCAGTCTTGATTTCATCGATATTTTTTGAGAGCATTCCTCCAGCTGACATTTTTTGCATTCAACTGGTTAAAACTACAGGAACCGCT
>NW_027451512.1:0-29095 GCF_964194025.1 Convolutriloba macropyga
AATTGAAATGTATATCATAAACTTTAAGGCTTTTCGCTATAAACTAAGCGCTTCCGGTAACATCATTCATTCAACCTTCAATTACAAGCTTATGCGGCCTTTGAGCAATTTACGGCTACCTTAAAAACAAAGACAGGAAAAAACCACCCAATTCAAGGAAAAACTTGAGCGAGAAAAGTGTCGAAGGCATTAAAATGTGACCTTTTCATTAGAAACTTTTCTAGTTTCAAATATTTTTTGACAGCAATGGGATTCTTCTTTTTAACAATATATCTTCAAAAAATCACCAAATATGAACATCTTCAAATTGGACGCCTTCCCTAAACCAATGGGAACTATCAGTATAAGGATAATGTGATAAGATTTCAAAAGGAACCAAAAATAAGAAAAAGTACCCAACAATAAAAAAAATTGTGAAAACCTGTGGCATTGAAGTCTTAAATTTATTAGGGAGAAGATAACACTGGAGATCGCATTAATTTTGTATGCAGTAGAAAAGAAGGGGGTCCTCTGAATTTTGAGACTGACTAACAGCTCACGAAAAAATTTCGAAAAACTATTTTTAAGGACATAACAGCCATTAATTTCAATAGCTTTCAACGGAAGTCAAAAAATACACTCCAATATGCCCCCACGGGAGGAAAAAAACTAATTGTCAAGCATATTTATTCAATAAAGCGGCACAACAAGTGTAATTACTATGAAAACAACAACAAAAACATGCAAAAGCCAAAAACTCTGTAGGAAAATTCGAGAAGAAAGTGTCGAAGCCAATTAAACCATAAGTTTTTCTCTGAAATATTCTGTCAGTGATCCACTGACTAATTTGCTAAGCCAATGGGAGCTATCAATAAATGGATAATGTGATAAGAGTTCAAAAGTAACCAATAATACAAAAATAACCACAAAAATTAAAAAAAAAAGAGTTCTTGTGTCATTGAAGTCATATATCCAATAGTTAGCAGGTAGAACGGCTAACAAGATAACATTTTTTTGCAGTAGGAAGGAAGGGGGTCCTGACTCTACTAAGACTGACTAACAGTTCGCGAAAAAAGTTTACGATTGGCTAATATTCGAAAAAAAATTTCGAAAAATTATTCTTAAAGTCTTAACAGCCAACAGCTGTCCACTCAAAGCACTAGATATGTTCACTTAATGCTCACTACGGAATATATTGCACCTTTAGGCAATGAGTTCATAAATGAGACTCTAAAAAATTAGTAAATCCTCGAAAAGAAAATCAATTTTTCATTTACAATTACGAAAACTCAATTTCGAAGCCAAAAAAAAAACATGAGCAATTCGTTTAAAACAATTTTTTTTTGTTCTTGGGGCTTTATTTGACTGTAAATGAGGTTTGTCTTTATTTGAACGTCGATATGAAAAGTGACTAGTCTCTAGGTGACTTAACAAAAAACAAAAAAAAAACTGAAAAGTTTTCTATAAAGGAGCTCTCAAACAGAATTCGATTTTTTAATAGTGAACTTCCCTATGAGACCAGAACTGGTCTTTTAATCGTCTTCAGTCTATTAGGAACACACAATTGGTTCATTTTGAGGTATTAAATGTAAATTTGAAATACTATTGTTATAGAAAATATCTTAATTTGAAGAACAATTACACTAAAAGTGAACAAAATCATGCCAAATATCCCGTATTCACACAAAACTTCAATCCTGGATAACTCCTCGAAAAAAACGAAACTCAAAAAAATCTTTTCAATTTTGAATTATACTCTGGAACAGCTTTTTAATGATACCACTCACATTTCTCTACGATGAATATATCGATCGGCCAAAACTGACTGAACAAAAAAAACCCATTTGAGTATATAGTTCCTCCCCCCACAAGTGGGTCGGAACAATTAGTAAGTGATTGCTGATTTCTGTAAATTAAACATGAAACATTTCCCGGAAAAAGTAAGAAAAAGCTGGGAATCGCTGACTATGGAGTTGCAGATACCTCCTTAGAAGAAATATTCCTGATTGTTACCGAGCAACGAGAACCCGAAAAAATTGCACCCAGAAAGAAAAAGGTTACCTACTATATATGCTGTCAATTTTGCGGATGTTGCAAATGTAAATGCGATGACGATTTTTTCTACAAGACGATCGATGCGAAAGAACTGGACAAACTAAAAATGGACGAAGAAGATGATGAAGATAACGAAGCCAGTTTAGAGTACCAGAAACTGGCCGGTCGAAAGTTGCGAAATGAACAAGTTGCCGGTTTGTACATTAAACGCTGGCACAATGTGAAAAGAAGCCCGAAAGCAATTTGTTCACAAATTTTTCTACCGCCCTTGTTTATATTTCTGGGAAGTTTAATCGCCTTGTTGCTAACGCCCAAATCTTCGGAAGAACCCTTGAAGCTGTTGACTATTTACACTATAAATAACCCTAGAGGTCCGTATATGTTTACAGCGGAGACTTCGAAAGATGAAAACTTGACTGACCTTCAGAAAGTGCTGCTAACTTACCCACACCATTCCTTCAGATGTATTAAAGGTAATTGTTTCCTTGTGTCACGTGACAAAGTTTCTCCATTCGTCTATACAAAGCAATTAGTAAAATATATTAGCGATTTAACCCCCCTCCCCCCCCCCCCCCCCCCCTACAAATTAATTGTATCATTTCGTAAATTTTGCGAAACTTAGGGGATATTTTATCTTGTGGTTTTCAGTTATAAAATCACGGGATTTATTTTTTAAAAAAAATTTCAAGAAAAATGGAGTTAACTTACCGTTCTCTTCGTATTTTGTTTCTATAATTTTTTCATAAAATCCACGATTTGGTAAACTCGTTTACAAAAGCTTTTTTTGACATAGCTGTTTTTATTACCTGGGTCGTAAAACTTAAGCAAGCAATCGATTTTATGGAGATTTTTTTAGGCTAAGACTACATTTTGCCAACATATGGGGTATATTTAAAGAAGCTTGCAACGATAGCAAGCAAATTCTTAAACGGATATAAAGCGATTTAAGAGTTGTCTTATTTTCTAGAGACCGATTTTTAGCCAATCAGAATTGAGCAAAGTTTAGCTTTGCGAAAACAAAACTGCTAAAACACATCATAATCGAGCATGATTTCGTCGTTTAAAGATGTTGTAATTTCAATCGAACAAATTTGGCTTTACACTTTTTGGCTTCAGGTTTTTCTTTTCATGTTGAAATTGAGATTTAATTACGTCACAGCCCAAGATTTCAGACAAACTTTTACAGAGGTTTGTCATTTCAATTCAAAAATTTTTTACAATTTTTAGCTTCACAATATGTTTTCTTTCCAGATTCAAGTTGAGATTTATTACAACATCACAGCCCAATTCATCATCACCGAAAGACCACAAATCGGTTAGTTCAATTTGGATTTTTTAAGTTTCAATTCAACTAATTCAGTTATCCTTGATTTCAGGCAAACAATCTCCAAAAAAAACCGGGACAACAGTAAGTCAACAACTTCAAAAATATACGAAAATTAGTCAAAAATAGGTCCGGAAGACAACTATATTAGCCGAAAAATTGTCGAAAAATATACAAAAATTGGTCGAAAATGGGTCGAACGAAAACGACTATATTAGCCAAAAAATTGTCAAAAATTATACGAAAATTAGTCGAAAATAGGTAGAAAAAAAAGACTATATTAGCCCAAAACTGGTAGAAAATTATACGAAAATTAGTCGAAATTAGGTCGAAAAAACGTCCTTTCAGCTTTCTAAATTCTAAGTATACAGAATATATAAACAGTTTCGGAGACAAAAATTCATGGTGTTTTTTTAAGCTAATGACATAGCTGAACAATTGCAAGCAATGATGATTTTGAGTAATCTAAGCTTCCGAGTTTATATAGTTCTTCTGCAGTTCGGTGAGTTCATATTCAATTCAATTTTTTTTTTTGGTTTCGCCAACTTTTAATTTGAGACCTTGTTTAGAGTAAAGTCTATTTCAAAGAATGGGTTTATTCAATCTATCTTTGATATCTTCTATGCATGTATAATCCATTATTTTCTTCAAAAAAATTGCTAATTTTAGACTATTTGAAAAATTTTCAAGGTTTTACAGCATTTTGTCCTCTATTTTAGGAGCAGATCTTCTTTTTTTTTCATCTGGGCACCTGTTAAGCCTATGGAATTGCTGTTGCAAAGGTATCACATGGAGCAGAAGGACTGAAACTGATGGAAAACTGATGGACTTGAAATTTTAAATTAAAACTTTCAAAATATTTGAAATGTTAAATTAAAATTTAACATATATAACGTTGGTCACTGAGCGGAGAAACGATAGAAAATATAGATAATAATCTATTTAAGGGAGTTTTCGTAGCTCAATTTAAATCCGTTTCAAATGTTCTTTAAACGACTGCAATCCATTTTTTTCAACATAAGTAAATGGATTTAAGAGGATTTAAATCGTTAAAATGGTCCTTGATTGATGCCGTAGAAGGGATTTTGTTGATAACATTTTATTAATGAAAACGGCTATTAAATCAATTTTTATCTCAATTGTTCAAATGCGGGTTAAAATCGTACTTGATTTGATGTCTATATATGTTACTGAGAGAATGTGGGATCATCAATTGCCGTTAAAATTTGCCATTATATTCACAATAGATTATGGCTGATGATATTCCATCGGGTTGGTTGAAGGGGGCTTACTTTCAATACGGAGATCTAAATCCATTTTATAGTATTTTCATTGAATAATTGGCATATTTTTAAATAAAATTGATTGCTCCTTTTCTCACAAAAGTAAAATCTTGAAACAAAGTATAAAATTGATTTAAATCCATTTTAATCGATTATAAAACCCCGAACAAATCTTAGCTGCAGCATGAATTTTAGCCAATCAGCGTTCAGAAAATTGTGCAAAGTTTGCGCTTAGCTCAAGAAAAGCAACAATTTAAAGTGCGAAAAATAGTTTACAATACGATAACAGTTTTGGAACGAGAAATTTGAAGGTATTTTTTTAAATCATTTATATTACAGCGAATAAAATCATATTATTTAAAAAAGATTGTTTTAGAGTCAGGACGATTATCCTTTGAACGGGTCTTCTTTGGAATTTGATGATTTGCTATTATCAACGTGAGTATATTCGCTTGTGAATTTCTTTAAATTGTAACTTACTCATTGTTACTTTCAGGACAATCTGCTTACTACTATTCCAACCACTTCCACCAGTTAATTCGACCACCTCCTGTCTTAAGTTTGGTTGATTCTACTACCATCAGTATTCCAATTACAGTAAAAACTCAGGAAAAAGATATAGTGTAAAGGGTGCATACCCTCTTGTACAATGTTATATGCTCATCTTGGTATAGTTTTTTCAATACCGCTCTTTTCAATACGAAAATCTGAAATCAAAAACCGTGATTTCAAACGTGATGTCTCAAACGTGATGTCTCATTCCGTGATTTTCAATATGGAAATCTTACGAATTCCGCAATTTTCAATACGGAAATCTTAAGAACGCCACCCGTTTTTGAGCGCTTCAAATCTTAAATTACGAAATTCGCGATTTTCAATACGGAAATCTTAAGAATGCCTAGCGTTATTGAACGCTTCAACAGCATCTTTTGCATATAAAGCCTTCATTGGTTAAATGTATGCATGTCTATATGTATATATTTATGCAGGTAAGTATATAAGTATTTATGTATGTTTGTATGTATGTATGTATGTATGTATGTATGTATGTATGTATGTATGTATGTATGTATATATGTATGTATGTATGTATGTTTGTATGAATGTATGTATGTATGTATGTATGTATGTATGTATGTATGTATGTATGTATGTATGTATGTTTGTATGTATGTATGTATGTATGTATGTATGTATGTATGTATGTAAGTATGTATGTATGTATGTATGTATGTATGTATGTATGTATGTATGTATGTATGTATGTATGTATGTATGTATGTATGTATGTATGTATGTATGTATGTATGTATGTTGTCTGTTTCCTGAGTTCAGAGTTGCTATGATGAAAACGGTTCTGAGCAACAAACGTTCTTTCAATCTTCAGTCTTCTCAAAAAGTTGAGAATTTTAAGTTTTTTTGCAGAAACTTTTTTAAAAAATGGAACTGTCATATTTCCTTAGTGTTTCAGCTGGATGAACGCTATTTGAAAGTCCTCACCTGTGATCATCAATTAAAGGTAAATAGATCCATTTCGTACTATTTTTCAAATATTTTTCACAATAAAATTAAGATTTCCCTAGAAAAAACGTTATTCTTGTCAACAGGTCTTTATTTCTAGCCATTTTAGTTGGAATCAGGATGGTGCATCTAATTTCCAGTCGAGAGATTGGAGGTTGAACAATTAACTGAGTGGAACTGGAGTGGAACAGAGTGGAACTGGAGTTAGAATCAGTAACTGAAAACTTTCAAATTGAAATATTTTAATGTAATTTCAAATTCTATTTGTAACTTCAATAAAACATTTTTTACAAAAATTCATTTTGCCTCTTTTAAATTACAAATCAGCATGTAAAATTTTGATTAAAAACGGATTTTAAAGCCTTATGGTGGATTTAGGGTTGAATTTTTGAATCAACAGTTAATCGATTTTATTTGATTTTAATAGATTTTAATGGTAGCCAAATAATCAATTTTAATGAATTATAATACAAAAATTTGTCTAAAAGCGCATTCTTTTATCCATTTTATTGATTACGTTTTAAGTTACGAAATTTAAATATAATCGATTTAAATCTCCGTTTTCTGGGTAAGGGGGGGGGGCTACCAATGTAAATAGCAGAATCAAGTTAGTGACAAACTTTTCTAAAAAAGGTTGAAACAGAATCAGAATCGAGCTAGTATGTTCTTCCAAATTGAACAATTTTTTTTAAAAAAAAAGGAAACACGTTCCACAAAAGGCCTGGAAGAAAAAGACTTTCCCTGCGAATCTCCTAGCCCTAAAGACGCCCAATTTTCAAATCCAATAGTGCCAACATACTTAACAGCGTCCTATAAACCCTTCGACCCCGATTCTCTCAATCCTTCGCCAACTTGTGACTGTTCTGAGGGGTACCCAAAGTGTAAGGCTATGGCAGGGGGTCCCGTTCCCCCTCGGAAGACTCTGTCAACATCCGACAAACTGCAGAATCTGACATCACGAAATATTTCAGGCAGTTTTTCTGTTCACACTTAACCTGTGACTACATGACAACCGAAAAAGGTGTTCTAGTTTTGCAAATAGGTTTGAAGAATGTTTATGTTTTTAGGGACGAGAATTTTTTTAGAATGTGAATGTTTATTTAAAATGTTAATTTTTTTTTATTTATTTATCTTAAATAGAGGACGAGTAAGTTTCGTTATTTGTTTCAATTATGTTCCTGAATAATTGACACTTACGTTTTTATGACTGATTGACTTAGTAGCACAAAAAATCCGTGATTTTTCAACACAGTCTGAAAAGGAAAATTATTAAATGTTTATATTTTTTATATAGAATTGTCGGAGGAAAGTAAGCAATTTTGCCGATTTTGATTCTAATTACAGTATTTGCCCTAAAAATAACTTTCATTTATTAATTGTAATTAGCCGAAAGCTTTATTGCCTGAATTTTATTTGTAATGACTGGAGACTCTATTCAAAGTACTAATTCTCTTGTGAACAATGATATGAGTACAATTAAAACCCACAGGAACAATTCAGAAATTAAGCACCAACTGGCTTTTTTTTCATTTTGTTCAATTTTGGTTAATCTTAGTTATGTGGAAACGGCATGGATAAAAGTTGCAAAATCGAGTGAATATACTCGAGAAATCTGACAATGGCCATGTAATACTCTTGTCAGAGCCGAAAACGCTGCAAGCCCGTTTGATCTTTTTTGATATGGTCGTTTTTCTCGGCTATTTACCGGGAGCCTGTCTAAAATCTTTCTCGGGCACTTCTCCGGAGAAAAAACATTACATCTGAATTCATGTCTTAAGAGTATCCATGACTGGACCAATTTTTCTGAGCCTCACCATGATCAAGTAAATCGATTTTTGACAGTACTTTGAGGCTTTGACTGAAATTTTTATACCGATTCCCGAGGATTGTCTTTTCATTTAGGCACTCTACTTTGAACGAGAAACACGGCGACCTCTAGAGCATATGTAGGCACCATTTGTAAACTTTACGGCAAAATTTGGTACTATCAGGCAAAACAATGGCCGAATGATGCGTTTTTTTTTCAATTTGGGTTGTTTTGACAACGTAGCTGAATCGATGATCTTCACAAGTTTGCTATGTCTGCTGGGCAAACTACGAGACAGTTAGAAAGATCCATCTGCATTTGGTCACAATTGACAGAACAGCACATGTCAAAAGTTGGCTAAGACCAGGCTCAATAATTGTCGAAACTAGATTCGAGAGTGTTGAAGTTTTAACATAGACTTGACCGAGACTTGACCGAGACTTGACCCAGACTTGACCTAAGTTTGACCCAGACTTGACCGATACTTGACCGAGACTTGACCGAGACTTGACCGAGACTTGATCCAGATTTGACCGAGACTTGACCGAGACTTGAACCAGACTTGACCGAGACTTGACTCAGACTTGACCCAGACTTGACCGAGACTTGACCCAGACTTGACCGAGACTTGACCGAGACTTGACCGAGACTTGGTCCAGACTTGACCGTGACTTGAACGAGACTTGGTCCAGACTTGACCGTGACTTGACCGAGACTTGACACAGACTTGACCGAGACTTGACCCAGACTTGACCGAGACTTGACCCAGACTTGACCGAGACTTGACTGTGACTTGACCGTGACTTGACCGAGACTTGACCGAGACTTGACCCAGACTTGACCTAAGTTTGACCCAGACTTGACCGAGACTTGACCGAGACTTGACCGAGACTTGACCGAGACTTGACCGAGACTTGATCCAGATTTGACCGAGAATTGACCGAGACTTGACCCAGACTTGACCGAGACTTGACCGAAACTTGACCGAGACTTGAACCAGACTTGACCAGGCTTAATAATTGTCGAAACTAGATTCGAGAGTGTTGAAGTTTTATTATAGACTTGACCGAGACTTGACCGAGACTTGACCCAGACTTGACCTAAGTTTGACCCAGACTTGACCGAGACTTGATCCAGATTTGACCGAGACTTGACCGAGACTTGAACCAGATTTGACCGAGACTTGACTCAGACCTGACCGAGACTTGACCCAGACTTGACCGCGACTTGACCGAGATTTGGTCCAGACTTGACCGTGACTTGACCGAGACTTGACCGAGACTTGACCCAGACTTGACTCAGACTTGACCGAGACTTGACCGAGACTTGGTCCAGACTTGACCGTGACTTGACCGAAACTTGACCCAGACTTGACCGAGACTTGACCCAGACTTGACCGAGACTTGACCCAGACTTGACCGAGACATGACCGTGACTTGACCGAGACTTGACCGAGACTTGACCCAGACTTGACCTAAGTTTGACCCAGACTTGACCAAGACTTGACCGAGACTTGATCCAGATTTGACCGAGACTTGACCCAGACTTGACCGAGACTTGACCGAGACTTGACCCAGACTTGACCTAAGTTTGACCCAGACTTGACCGAGACTTGATCCAGATTTGACCGAGACTTGACCGAGACTTGAACCAGATTTGACCGAGACTTGACCCAGACTTGACCGAAACTTGACCCAGACTTGACCGCGACTTGACCGAGACTTGGTCCAGACTTGACCGTGACTTGACCGAGACTTGACCGAGACTTGACACAGACTTGACTCAGACTTGACCGAGACTTGACCGAGACTTGGTCCAGACTTGACCGTGACTTGACCGAAACTTGACCCAGACTTGACCGAGACTTGACCCAGACTTGACCGAGACTTGACCCAGACTTGACCGAGACATGACCGTGACTTGACCGAGACTTGACCGAGACTTGACCCAGACTTGACCTAAGTTTGACCCAGACTTGACCAAGACTTGACCGAGACTTGACCGAGACTTGATCCAGATTTGACCGAGACTTGACCCAGACTTGACCGAGACTTGACCGAGACTTGACCCAGACTTGACCTAAGTTTGACCCAGACTTGACCGAGACTTGATCCAGATTTGACCGAGACTTGACCGAGACTTGAACCAGATTTGACCGAGACTTGACCCAGACTTGACCGAAACTTGACCCAGACTTGACCGCGACTTGACCGAGACTTGGTCCAGACTTGACCGTGACTTGACCGAGACTTGACCGAGACTTGACCCAGACTTGACTCAGACTTGACCGAGACTTGACCGAGACTTGGTCCAGACTTGACCGTGACTTGACCGAAACTTGACCCAGACTTGACCGAGACTTGACCCAGACTTGACCGAGACTTGACCCAGACTTGACCGAGACATGACCGTGACTTGACCGAGATTTGACCGAGACTTGACCCAGACTTGACCTAAGTTTGACCCAGACTTGACCAAGACTTGACCGAGACTTGACCGAGACTTGATCCAGATTTGACCGAGACTTGACCCAGACTTGACCGAGACTTGACCGAGACTTGACCCAGACTTGACCTAAGTTTGACCCAGACTTGACCGAGACTTGATCCAGATTTGACCGAGACTTGACCGAGACTTGAACCAGATTTGACCGAGACTTGACCCAGACTTGACCGAAACTTGACCCAGACTTGACCGCGACTTGACCGAGACTTGGTCCAGACTTGACCGTGACTTGACCGAGACTTGACCGAGACTTGACCCAGACTTGACTCAGACTTGACCGAGACTTGACCGAGACTTGGTCCAGACTTGACCGTGACTTGACCGAAACTTGACCCAGACTTGACCGAGACTTGACCCAGACTTGACCGAGACTTGACCCAGACTTGACCGAGACATGACCGTGACTTGACCGAGACTTGACCGAGACTTGACCCAGACTTGACCTAAGTTTGACCCAGACTTGACCAAGACTTGACCGAGACTTGACCGAGACTTGATCCAGATTTGACCGAGACTTGACCCAGACTTGACCGAGACTTGACCGAGACTTGACCCAGACTTGACCTAAGTTTGACCCAGACTTGACCGAGACTTGACCGAGACTTGACCGGGACTTGATCCAGATTTGACCGAAACTTGACCGAGACTTGACCCAGACTTGACCGAGACTTGACCGAGACTTGACCCAGACTTGACCGAGACTTGGCCGAGACTTGATTAAGACAAAGTGCAAATACTTAAGACTCTATTAAATAGATGCCAAGGGACATGATCAGGCATGTCCAACAGGAGGAGAGTTGTGCTCATTTGAAGTTCAATAAGGCGAGGAAATTAAAAATGAGAGTTAAAAGGATGAGGGAGAGAGAACAAGAAACATCAAAGATCGGGGAAAACATTAAGATCGGCAATAAGAAATTTATCAGCAAACATTTAAATTTTAGATCAAGATAAACCAAGATTATTTAATATTGGAGATTCGTCAAGAAATTTCTCTGATAAAGAACTGATTCATGGAAAGCAGTTTATTTTATTCGATACAGATTAGGACTTGACAGCTTTAAAACTAAAAACTTTATCTTTTAAAATGATGTATGCCTAGCCTCACAAGAAACGATTACCAACGATTTTTCTGATTTGAAACCAGGGGTTCAAAACTGGTTGATGACTCTTTCAAAACTAAAGATAGCCAACAAACCGAACAAACATCCGCTTTCTTACTATTAAAACCAATTATACCGCAACCTTCTCACGATGGAACGATGAAACCGTAAAAAAAAACAAAACGAAATTACGTTTCAAATTTTTCATGCCATTTCATCAACCAGGGGCGCGGTGATTTTCTAAAAAGTATATATCTGTCAGAAATGACCGAACCTTGAATAAAAACTCCTTGGAAAGCGCAAAAGTTACAAAAAAAAACAATGGAAGCAACACGGATGAATATTCTTTGCTCATTTAAATGACTAATAAGTGGATTTTGGAATAGGAAAAACTGCCGTAGATTATCTTATTAAAACGCGTCTCGACTACAAACTGAAACGCCTCTATGGTTTTGAGTTCGAACCCCAAAACATGCTTCAAGACCAGTTCAACAACAGCTTCAAAGTTTCATCATCATATTTGGAGCAATTCTTTACTAATAATACTTTCATTACGCCAGTCTATTCATCCGGGTTTAAATGGTACCAGTTTTTCCAACAGATAAATAAAAATCTGGATTTTATAGTGACGTCAAGCAACGTTCGGTTATGGTGGAATAGCAACGCGTTGCATGGTATGGCCAGTACTATTAGCTCGTTCAATAATCTTTATCTAAGATACACTCTTTCAAAAACGGGCGCCAAACTCGACGAATACGGGATAAAATCATACCTGCATCCGTTTAAAAGATCGCTCAAGGAAATTTCAGGCGATATTGTCGAAGAGCAGTATAATAATGTCATTATGGCAGTTTGGGTTATATTTGGAATGAGTTTTATCGCTGCCAACTTTGTGTTGTATCTAGTTGAAGAAAGAAGTACAAAATCAAAACATTTGCAGTATGTTAGTGGAGTCAACCCGACTATGTTTTGGGTTACCGCTTTTATTTGGGACTTATCAAGTTTCATGGTCTCATTAGTTTTATGTATTACAATTTTTCTAATATTTCAACAAGATTGTTACGTAAGTAGTGATAACTTTCCCTGTTTATTACTGTTATTACTACTTTATAACTGGGGTGTTACCCCTTTGATGTACCTGGCCAGTTTCCTGTTCCAGAATTCAGCGACGGCTTTTGTCATGATGATTCTGGCCAATTTTTTAATCGGTTACATAACCACAATTACTACTTATATGTTCGATATTTTTGGAGATGACCTGGAAACAGGAATCAGTTTCTATTCCCAATAGTTTGACATTGAAATATAGTGCGTGAGTATTCTAAGGAGACATTTCTCGAACACAGCAGAGGTCAAATTCTGATGTTTTCCACACTTTGACCTCTGATCAGACCGTCCCGCTTTTTGCATATTGAAACCTTGGTAAATATAGTGAAGAAACTTTATTTACACAGAGCAGAGCTACTCAGAAAGAGTCATGTAAATAAAAAAAAACAAATTTTTCAATAAGCTCGGCATCAAAGTGAATAATTGTTTTTCAAAAATTCTGTCAGAAATAATTGTTACTCTCGTTCTTAAACAGCAATATGTTATCCCAGACTAAAATGACCTCTAATCAGACTGTACCCTAATATATTAACCTCTGATCAGATCTTGTTTATAGTTGGTATGTGACCAGACTGCGAACCCACGTTTTGTCCCCGATTTGTGAGACTCAAAAAGACTCAAAAAAAAAACTCAAAAAAAATCAATGCGGGCTGTGGGGGCTAAAATGACACACTCGAGTTCTCTATTTAACATGATTTTTTAAGAGTCAAGAATTAGAATTTTGAATTTGATAGTTGAGCTTTATAGACGGTTTTTTGGTTAAGCATGGTTTTCTCATAGGTTTTCTTTTTTCTTTTTACAAAGTATGATACCTCAGTTTTTTTAAAAAAAAAACAGGTTGTTATAAGATTAGTGGTTCTTGGAATTGTTACAGATGAACGATCATACAGTTGGTGACTCCGATACAAGAATTGAATACCAAAATAGCTGCGCCTATTGTTTATATTGTCTCTCAATAATTTAAAAGACCTTAATTTGATTTAAATAGCCTGCTTGTTCTTTCGTTGCTTTATTTGACAAGGTTGTTAGCGTTATCAGTTCCTACTAATTGTTCCGACCCCTCTTGAGGGGGGTTAGAACTACATACTCAAATGGGTTTTTCTTTTTTCAGTCAATTTGACCGATCGATATATTCATGGTAGAAAGTTGTGATTGGTATCACTAGAAAGCCCGTCCAGCTTAGAATATAGAATTAAAAAGATTTTTTTGAATATTGTTTTTGAGAGCGAGTTATCGTGGTTTAAACTTTTGTGATTATCGGACCGATATGCGTTATTTTTATTCACATTCTTCGGCATTTTTGCCTAAATTTTCGCCAACATTGCAAAAATATGTAAACATTGTTAACACAAATACTGTTGAGTTTATTTTTGAGACAAAAAAGTATTTTTGACTATTTTTATTTAATATTTTGGCTAAAATTTTGTCCAAAAAAAATCAAAATTCAGCCTTTTTCATCAGATATTGTCCGAAATAAGCTCCTTTATTCGATTTTGATTAAATTTGCGCAACGATTACACCCAAAAACAATTAATACAATCTTTTCAAACTACAAAGGTGCTGGTCCTACTTCCACTTTCATTGCGAGTAGTCTGGATTTAAAAATTTTTGCTAACTTTACTCTAGACTATCAAAAACGATCTTTGATCTTTTAAATAACAAGTTATCTAGATGTATAACTTTCGAAACAATTGAGGGTTCGCAATGGATAAATAGCAATAGCAAGTCTGGTTTTGGTTCAATCTTGGACTGTTACAATGAAAAAGTAATTCAGATTGTAATCAGTAGGTCTTTTTTTGAAGCAAAAATATCTTTTTGTTGTTAATTGAATAACAGAACAATTCAGATCAAAGGTCACTGTTGATCGGTTCGATTGTTTACCTATGCAGTTCCAAATTAAGGTATCTAGCTTCTCTACTGGAAAGACTATGGTCGTTTTGACTTGTAAAATTATTTGATTTTTATTTAACAATGGCCTTTTGAACTTTGCCACTGTTCTTCTCTTACTTTCGTCAATTTGTAGCTTAGTGCCAGCAATCAAGGAAAGCTTCTTCTTCCTGTTCTTACATTCTTTTTCTGAGTTAAAGTTTATTCCTCTGTCGTTTACGCGTTAAGTTATGGGTTTTCTGGCTTTGATACCACTAGATTTCACATTTTCTTACGCATTGGCCAGTTTTTCACGAATTTTCTCGTTTTTTCACATTATCACATTACTGACAGTCCACATAATAAATTTTTGGCGTTCAAAATAAGTCACAATCGAACATATAAAAGTCTTTAAAGGCATAGATTATGGCTTTAACGGCTTCGACAGACCTTTCTCGGAAAAGTTAACTGATTTTTTCTACGTTTGTCTTTAACTGTCGTTTGTACTTTGTCTTACCAGTCTTGTGAAATTTCTTGGATAATGACAAATCTCATTGTTTTATATAGAGGAAAGAATGAGCGTATATTATGATTTGAGTATATAGCTTATAGGTAACCTTTCAGTATATATCATTTGAGTATATAGCTGAATAGGTAACATCTGTCGAAACGTTACCTATTCTCAATAATGATAGGTCGCATACCACATTATTGGCGTTCGAGGAAAGCTCAATTGAACATATTTTGAGAGGGGCAAGTTATGGCTTAACGGCTTTGTCGATGTTCTCTCACAAGTTTCAAATGAATTTTTGTTTGTTGTCTCTATTTGTTGTTCTTTTTGTGACAGCAATAAAAATTGACTAATTACAGGTCTTATTGCACTCCTATAGAGCCGTATGTGATCATAAACACGTTGGATGTTTTCATTTGCATATAACGGTCTTCATTACTTTGAAATTAATTGTTTTTAAAAAAGAAACCAATTTTTTTAACTTTGCTGTTTTTCGTTCCTTTTGTCTAATTGTAATCTGGTTGTTATTATGGAGTTGTCCCAGATCTTTTCTAGTGAATTACAAGTTATTTGCAACTTTATCTGACGCTATTTTGACTTGTTAATAACTTTTTTTTAAAAAGTGGACATAAAATTTTGGATGTACTTTATGTTTGTTGTTATTGTTATTTGATTTTGTTGTTCATCTTGACTTGATTTTTTATTAATGACTGATATCATCAATCTAATGCGGCATTTTTTACTCCACTGAGTTATTTGCGTTGAAGGCGATCTTTTTGTTCCTATACATTTATTTTTGAAAAATACTGTTCCTCATTTGGTAGACATTTATGCCAAGAATGTGGATGAGCGGGGTCAGAACTTTATGTGCGAACGCACATTACTGAGCCTCTTTGTTTTTCTAAATTCAAGTAGATCTTACCTCTTTCGCAAACTTACAACTAATTGATTCCGATTTATGTCGAAGCGCCTTCTTAAAGACAGACTGTTTTTGTTTTCGATCTGAACCTGGGAATGGAAACTATTCCCTGTGCAGTAAGGAATGTCCTCGAGATAGTGTTCCTAATTTTCCCCCAATACTGTTTGGGTCGTGGGCTGCTGGAAATGGGAATTAACCAGGCCAAATATGAGGTTCTCTCAAGTTATTTAAATTACTCTTTCCAGTCTCCTCTTCAGCTGGACAAGTGTGGAAAATTGCTGATCAGTTTAACTATTCAAGGAATTATTTATTTCCTATAATTTTTTGCATAATGATATTTTGAATCTTTCAGAAGTAAAAAATGGTCATCATTTATTTTGCAGTATAACATTTAATTGTCTTATCCATATCCCACTCGGCTTTTTTTAACTATCAAAATCAGAACATTTTACTCATTATTTGAACTCAACTTCGTTTTACCAAAATTACAGCTTTACACGACAGACATATTTGGAACAAAATTAATCAATTGTTTCAACATGTTGATATAATATCACTATATTGAAAAAATTGATTGATTTTTATTCCAAATATCTCTGTCCGCTGCTGTGTAAAGTTCTAATTATATTGAAAACCAACGTAATTGAAGCTATAAAAAATGGACTCCTTGGAAAAATAATATAAAAAATCAAAAAAAATAAATTGA
The DNA here is from genome assembly GCF_964194025.1 of Convolutriloba macropyga. NCBI lineage: Eukaryota > Metazoa > Xenacoelomorpha > Acoela > Convolutidae > Convolutriloba > Convolutriloba macropyga. The sequence continues at coordinate 16,684 of NW_027451512.1, forward strand.
TGAAATTTTAATGATGAAAATAATAACGTATCCGGATAAAGAACTCTTACTCATTGATGATAAAGTTGGAGCTCTAGCTCTATTATGAAGGAAAAAAAACGAACACAAAAATAATTACAACAGTGGGTTCAACTTACTTTTACTTGGCTATCTAATTGTTGATGGCTCCTAAAAGTTATCCTAAGATACAAACTTTTTCTGAAATCATTTCTACGAAAACGAGTCCACTTCTTTTTTATGTCAACTTTTATATCCCAATAATCGATTTAAAGCAACTTTCTGAGAATAAAGATTCCAGTCGAAATGATAAGTGATTGTATAGTCACAAAAGCAACAGAGAAAAAAATTAAAGTCCACAGTTACCAAATGAGCCTATCAATTGAAGATGAGAGAGAAAGAGAGCAACCTAATGAGAAAGAGAACAATCTAATTGAAATTGTGCACAATATAAGCTTTCTATCAGCTCAGTCAGCTTAGTGTGCTAACCATTAAGGCAAATCAAACACTTGTCCATCTCTTTTAACCCTGTCCGTTGTACTTTCTTGTTCTTCAAGGATTTATATGCCGAGCGAAGTATACATTGAACAAGTACAGTTTCTTATCAAGCTATTATTATACTAATAGCTTGATAAGAAACTGTATACTTCGCTAGTCATATAAATCTTTGAAGAACAAGAAAGAGCAATAGACAGGGTTAAAAGTGATGAACAAGTTTTCGAGTTGCCGTAATGGTTAGCATTAGCACACTAGGCTTGCAAGTTAAAAATGCGGATTCAAAGCCAAAAGTGGTTCACTGTTGCAATATTTTTGCCTGCTTGGACACCGTAACATTTCCTCATTCAAAAAATAGCGAAGAAATTCAACGTTAATATAAATAGAATGAGAGAGAGAAAAAATTCATGACTTGGTATAATTGAAAAAATTAAAGTTTTTATGAATAGGTTGCGAAAATTTACCTATAACTTTATGGCCTATTGACGTTCAAGGAAATCAAATTTCTCCTCAAACTAATAGTAATCAAATATAAACAGATTAACTAATAGCTGGGCTAACAACTGATAACAAAATATTCAATGAGAACAAGAGACATATTTTTTTGCTTCAACAAAAACAGCGTCCAGAAATAGTTTAAAATCCGTTTTCACATTCATGAACTTTTCCTCTCGTTCATATCCAAGTTATGCGTAGTAGTTTGGCGACCATATTCTTAACAATGAAAAATGGTAAAAATTTTCTTGGATAAAAACTTAATCGTTTTGTATTCCTTTATTGAACAACATATGGTTCTTGGATATGGTTCCCAAGAATAGTTCGTTGTTTTTGTTCTGTCCCGGGTCGATCTGTCAGCTTTAAAAATCGCTATAAATTCTACGGATTGCGGTGAATGTGGTGAATGCTTAAAACACTTGCGTTTTTTTTGCGTTAAAGCGGTGAATGCGGTGAAAATAAAATTGCTGAAAACCGCACATCGTACGTCAATTAACCGCTAAAATAATACCGCTCGTAACCGCAAATCTTACAAAAAATCAACGTTTTCAGTGCACTAATTTCGATACTAAAAGATGTGGACGCCTTGAGGTGAAAATTAAAATTTTAAAACTCTATTCACCGCAATTTCGATTTTTTTTTCTTGAAAAAACCTCAACCCAGGTTTAAATGTTTAAATGTTTAAATATTTAACAGGTCTAAATAATGTTTATGGAGACCAATGACATAGTGCATTATGATGAATGTAAACAAATTGTTGATTTTCTGCTACTGCTAAGGAAACAAATAAGTTAGGACAACAGGCTGTGTGTTGTTTGTCATATTGCTGCTAATTGAGAACAGACACGTGATCAGAAGAATGATAAAGAGGAACAAGAAAAAAGGGAGGAATTCAATGGCGAATGACCTCTCTGATAACAGAAAGGTAATTGGGTTTAATAAAAATTATTAGCACAACAGCCATTTATGAGCTACCGACTATTAAATTTGACTTTTTCGTATCAGTGAAGTAGAATGCTGAGTGGAGCTGTATTTATAGGGTTGTGCTGGGGTTTTAAAAACAAATCATAAAAAAATAGTTTCTAAAAGCCCATTACTTTGTCCTCCGCATAGTTAGGAGTAATCTAATTTAAGCTAGAATAACTATGATAGCTTATATTTTTGTACAAATTCTATGGTCTGTTTTACTACTAAAAAAGTCGTAAAAACTTCTACCATTCTTCATAAATGCTGTGGGGAGTGAGTCAAAAGATGATTAACACCATATTGGATATTAACAAAATTTGAAAATTCAGACTAGTGTTTCATGCCGATTAATTTAGTCTCACAGGGATCTTTTTTGTAAAAATTATATCTCAATTTTTTGCTGGGGTTGTAAGTTACAAAAAAATGTAGTAACATTACCTGTTTAAGCAGAAATCAACTACATTCAAGTGGCGCTCTTGAAAACTCACTTTTTATGATTTTCTCTTACAAATTCTTGTTTTTCGAGCTAATGGAGCTATGAAATCGTTCCAACTAAATGTTTAGCTTTTTCCTAAGATAGCTTTCCAAAAATGCTGCGATATAAGAGTGAATGAGTTCTGTTTTTGTTATCGAAAAGCTACTGAGCGGGTCAGTTTTCCCCCGAGCCTTTGTTTTTGAGTAGTATTTCGAGCAAATTTGGAAAATCATTTATTTCTATGGTTTTTAATTGATATGAACACATTTTTAGCTCTCTTAAAAACTTGAAACAAAGACCAATTGATGTTTTGATTGGATAAAGCGTCAAATAATTATCCATTTTAACTGTACTTTAGTTTTTTTCACTCTATGAGTTCTCCCCGAAACTGCTCTTTGTGCAGAATTTCAGATTTATTCTGAAAAAAAATAGTATATTTTTTATAAGAAATATTGCTCAAATTTCGCAAGAAATCTTGCAAGAAATTGCGGAACTCTTGCGTAATCCCATTAAAAACGTACATCATTTGAATAAAAATTTTAAATCTCAAAGCTTTATATTATATGAAACTGCTGCTACTGGTTTTGACTTTAATTCAACCATGTTTTGGAACTCCTATTGAAAAAACTTAGCCAAAATTTTTTTTGAAAATCTGCTGAAAGGAAATTTTAAAATAGTTCATTTCGAATTTGCAATATGAAATTCCACTAAAATGACAGCGAAATTTCAGCCGAGATTTGAAAAATACAAGGTTCTTGTTATTGTATTTTACATTCATAGGGGAGTTTGAACTCCCATCCAAAAAGAATGGTCATTATCCCTAAAGTTTCAAACGATTAATATCACTAAGAAAAAATGGGTGTAATGTAGAAAGGCATAGCAATTAAATAAGTCAAGAAAACTGTTTTCATGTAATCAGAAGATCCTCCGCAACGGCATAAGTTGGAATTCCAGCAAACATTAAGCTGGAGGAAGCAAACATTAAAACAAAGCGTTAACTTTTAAACGTTTGAATTTCGAGATGACCATGTTTTTCAAATGCAGTTAGAGGAGCTTTATATAAGGTTCCAACACAATAAAATTTTACCACAAAAATTTTGGTCATCTTTTGTTTTTTTTTGCAAAATCTCAAGCAATCCATTTTTTTGCAAAAATTTTAACGCTAAATTTTTCAATTTCATAAAAAAAAGTAAATTATATTATTATGTGATTTCTTGAACTTTATTTCAAAGATCATTTAATCATTACTTTAAAAATCAATTTTTTGCAGATTACGTATACTTGGCTCTACGTTAAACAGTTTTGCAAAGAAATTATTCATAACAAACCAGTGTCCCTGCCAACATATTTTAAATTAAAGTGCGCTATTTTTTTTGAATTTTGAGGCCATGAAATTGTAAAAATTAATAACAAACATAATTTTTTCTATTGTAGAACTATAATCTATTGTCTAATAGCATAAGCCAATCAGTAAAATTGTTTCTATGTCACCATATCACTCATTGTTAGGCCCTTTTTACATGTATTAAGACACGTTTTTTGAAATAAAGAAGTGCAATGAACCAAATGGTGTTACTTTTTTGCTAGGGGCGCGGGGTCGTAATGTTACAATACCTCCGAACTCCTCAAACGATATCATTACTGTTCTAAAGCAGAACATCTACAAAAACTGTCGTCTACGAAGTAGGATACCATGTGTACACTAAGGAATATTCTCGGGCCTAAAAGGGCTTTTACAAATACTTGATTAATGGCTTCTTAATTGCCCAATTCAATTGTTTGAAAAGTTACATAGAAAAATGTTTGCATTCAATTAGATTTACAAACTGTTTCTTTATATATATATAAAAAGATTTTTGATGAAAAATTCAAGGGTTTTTTTAATAATTGACCCACATAACATTTCCTTAAGTCATATTTTATTTGATATATTTTTTTCAATTAATAAATTTAATGAGTCTTTTTAGTCCCTCAAGGAATTAGTTTTTGTTAGCCTCAGTTTTTGAGAGCATAAATTTGTCTCTTTATGGCTGCACTCTGCTCAATTTCAATAATGTCTACAAAATGAGAAACTATTTATTGCTCTCTGGTGATGGCGATAATTTTTATTTAAAAAATGGTTTGTCCTTTGCCATCAAAATGGTACGCTAATTTTTCAGTTACTGTATTCTTATGACAGAAGATTTAAGCTAAATCCCGAAATAAATGAAGAATGTTAAATTTTGCGTGACTGCTCAATTGCCTTTTTGTATCAGTCTATTTATGATGACGAAATTTCTTTCGAAAGTGACGTCTTCAAGGAAGAAAAAGCTGTAACTGACGGCGAATTCGATGGCTGTCCCGTGATTGTGAAACAAATCCGGAAGCAGTTCAGAGGGGGGTGTTGTAACAAGAAACCCTTTACAGCTGTCCGAAGTCTTAGTTTTCATGTCGCGAAAAGTTCGTGCTTCGGGTTACTCGGGGTTAATGGGGCGGGTAAAACTACCACTTTTTCAATGCTCACTGGGGACATTTTGCCGACTCGTGGGACCGCTGTCGTGGGGGGTTATAACGTCGTGACGCAATTGAACGATTCAAGAAAACATCTCGGCTATTGTCCGCAATTTGATGCCATCGATATGTTGTTAACTGTTCGGGAGAATTTATTTTTGTACGCCAGATTGCGCGGAATTCCGAAGAGTGTGCGAGAAAGAGTTATAACAGAGTTGATTATGAAAATGGAGCTGAGTATTTACGCGGAGAGTGTCGTGGGTACTTTGAGTGGGGGTAACAAGCGGAAATTGTCAACTGCGATTGCCCTCTTGGGCGACCCCATGATCATATTTTTGGATGAGCCGACAGCTGGAATGGATCCGAAAGCGCGGAGGTACAAAGTTTGAAATTTTTTTAAATTTTTTCTGATCATGTGGTGCAATCTCTTAAATTGTCTCCCGTCCCGAATCATGATTGTCTTAAGTCCCAAAATTCTGAATCCTGTCTAATTTATTGACTGGAGCGTCTAATAATGGCCCGATTTTGTGAGGATTTGTGTCATTTATTGTCTTTTAGGGATCATAATTCCACCACCTCAACCCCTGAACTCTTTATTTAGTGTCATTAACTGCTTATTTTCGCGCAAATATACCAAAAGATTTCGATTTCGGTTTGTTGTACGTTGGGGGGGGGGGGGAGTACAGTGGAAAATGACCAAGTGCCGGATTGGAACCGGCACCTATTATTTTCAAGCCTATAGTGTGCTAACCATTTCATATCAACTGGTCTTAAGTTCTCGAATTTGGACATTTCTTATGGCTGTTGTTCTTTCTTGTTTAACAAGGCTTCATTTCTCTATCCAAGTATACGTTTAACAATAGGAGCTTCTTGTCACCCAGTGAATTGAAACTTGATGGCCATGATAAGAAACATAACAAAACATGGAAAATCTTGCCAAGATCTTGACATGTTACATGGCAAGAAAACATCAAGACATGAACGGACTTTTATGATCTCTGCATGGCTATCAAGAAACAAGATCTTGGCAAGATTTCCAAGAAAGACTAACCATGACATGGCAAGATATAACAAGTTGTAGAAGTTAAAAAGCACCTTCAAACAAGATTTAGCAAGAACTCATAAAATTAAGCACGATTTAACAAAATTTATCGAGAATTATCAAGAATTGTCGGAAAATTCAGCTCCCGGTAGCTTATCAACCAACAATTGAGCCTACTTTTTCCAGTATAGTTAAATTCTTAAGTGGGCGCTAGCTCGGTGTGTACATAGTACACAACTTATACAGGACCGCCATCGGGAAGGCCCCCAGTATTTCAAGCTTGTTTTATGTACAATTTACATTAGGTTGTTCTCTCCCAGCCATCTAACATTGAAACCCTTCTTAGATTCCTTTGGAAATGTGTGCTTGACTCCGTCAAAGAGGGAAGATCTGTAGTGCTGACGTCACACTCAATGGAGGAATGCGAGGCACTCTGTACCTCTGTGGGTATCATGGTCAATGGGCAGTTCAAGTGCATGGGAACAACTCAACACCTCAAGAATAAGTACGGGGAGGGGTACATGGTAGAGGCAAGGACTAGAACGGGTTTGTCTGATCGAGCTGAGGACTACTTCAAATCCAAGTGAGTTATAGGAGCCAGGGGTACTCTATAGGTCAGCAGTTGACGGTCCTTGGCATAAACTGGCTTTGATCGGCTTCTTTGAGAAACTGTGACGACAAGAAATGAATGTTTGATCATACATCGACCCATTTTTACTCTTTTACTCCATAATACACATTGATTATGCCTCAATCGCTCAAAATTGTGCTCGAACAATCTCAAACAAAATATCTAAAAAATGGAATCGAAAAATCAGAACAAACTTTTTCATTATCTCTCAAATTTTAACTAAACCGTTTGTTCTAAAAAAATCTTTTTTGGTTTTTTCTGTTAAAGTTTTTATTATGACACTCTGGGTTAATGATAGTCAAATTTCAATGTTTTTGTTAGCAAATTTTTATTTGTCAGTTTTTGTTATGATTCCGTTTCTAAAGTGAGTCTTTTTCAGCACTGCACGTGTCTGATAGATACAAAAATGGCCAGTAGAGATCAATAACTCTGTGAGAATTTTATTTTTTACTCTCAGAAATCTGATACCGATCTTGGTACAGACTTTGCAGGTCTAAATTCAAGTCTCTGGCAAGAATTAAAAGTCTTAATGCGAGGCTCGACCATTTTACCATTATGGTTTTGAATGGTCAATAAACGACCAACAAAAAGCTCTTTTGAACTTGAGTTCACAGTAATTTGAGTTTATCTGGCGGCTGTACAATTTTTCCGTCCGTTTTTCGATACCACAGAAGTATATACTATCAAAAACTTGCAATTATTTCCACAACTTCCACAAAATTTGACCAAAAAAAATCAGACTTGGGCTGAAAATGACTAGAAACAGGTCAACCAGCAGAAATTGAGACCTTCTTTTCTTAGGGGAAAGATTCCAAAACACTATTGCACACTTGTGCAAATTTTTTAAAACCAAATACTTTAAAATAAAAATGATATGGTTCGATTTCGACTTATTATATATATAAGGCAACATAGAAAATAAAAAACCTATATTTGAACAACAATTACCAATTAAAAACGATTTCTATTCAAGTTTCTTTGCCGACAGTAAAAATAGCTCTATTTTATACAAATTTCGCTTTCATAATTTCACCATTTTGATTAGATACCCGAACGCAATTGTCAAGGAAAAACTTCCCACTTTGGTCGTCTTCCAAATTCCCCGAGAAGTAAAAGTAGCTGAAATATTTGCACACATGGAATCGTCAAAACGCAAAAAGAGTCGTTCAAAAATAATTGAAGACTATTCTATAAGCCAGACATCGCTGGACCAGCTGTTCATCAGTTTTGCCAGTCAACAGGGCGATGAAAAGGCTGATGACGACAGCCACAGATATACAATAGTGCCCGAAGAAAGCAATGTTTATCAAGATTTGCCGGATATTGCTTCCCTAGTTGAGTACTTTAGAAAAAACTCTGCTCCGAGAATCATAACAAATAATCGTTTTTGACCGGCCTTTTTTTTGGGGGGGGGGGAGGAGGAGGGAGGGGGATGGTGACGCACTATGCCTTTTTAAGATTCTTTCTCAAGTATGGCCGTGTTTAGCCGTTTTTTAAGTAGATGAAGTAATCGTTTTAGACTATTTTTGAAACGTGTCTCAAAATTATTTATTAGACGGCTTGGATAGGTGACTTCATCCATAACGCTTTTAACGCTTTTTATTTTCTTTAAGGAGGATACTGATATGTTAGTGGCTATTAAATTGGTCAGTTTCGAAAAATACTATCGTTGTTTGCTGAACTACTGTCCATTTGGTCCCAGTTCATATCAAATTTCGGGCTCCTTTAGACAGAAGTCGTTAAAGTATGCGCATAATAAACTTAAAGCTAACAACGTTTTTTTGTGTTTATTAAAATATTTTTCACGAAAAGTTGATTATGGAAAAAATGATCAATTGAACGTCTGATGAGTAAAAATTCAGTACGGGATTCAGTAGGAGATTCAGAAAAGTCCTTTCACTCAAAATTTTCCGTTGAGTATCCTGTCATTTTGCTGAGATCGCTGGGAAAATAAATCTCGAATTTCTGCCTTATTCAGAAAACAATAACACCAACATTTTCCTCCGGTACCCTGTTACCAGTTCCTTTCCCTATTATCAAGGGCTGGCTACTTTGCATATTGCTGTTCTTTTTTTCTTTCCACCTACGTACCATTGATGACGTTGTTTGACTGACAATATAACCATATAACTGGACTACATTCAGAAGAACGCTCTCTCAATTTTCCGTTCATTACCACAATTATACGACAATTAATTTTTCCACAAGTTCTAATGAAGGTCTTTGCGTTGTCCTGTAGACAGTGGTGGTAATTCACGTCTAGCAGTCAGGTCCAGTCATTCAATCGCGTGGAAACATTTGTTCTTTTATGCGTTTTCTAGTTTTTTCAAATGAGCTGCCGTTGCTCTGAATCAAATACAAATTTGTCTTAAGAGCGGAGTATTTGCAGTTAATAGCTACTGTTTTCTGTGCTCAAAATTCCAAAATGATTCAAACCAACTTGAATGAGTCCAAATATTGGGACAGAGTTTTTTGTAGCACTGCAAATTGGTGTTGAAAATTTGTGGTCTCCTGAAACTTTCACACACGTTTTACAGAGGTAATTATTTTTTTTCAAATGACAGTACTCTGATAATATAAACAGTTTGTCGTGCATAGAATAGTGAACATGCTGATCAGCTATGTAAAAATTTTCGTTAGTTGCCTGATTAGAAGTTTGGAGACTGGAATCTCTGTGGCCGGTTCGTGACTGCTGGGGCATCAAGAGGGTAAACTTCTTAACTATGTTGTATTTTATAATGTTCACTGTTCCATCGACTTTATTTTATGGGGGGGGGGAGAGAGAAATGGAAAAGTGGTCCTAATTTTGGGTAAAAAATATTATCGGCTATAATCAGATTATTGATCACTTTTTACACTTCCATCCACATGTTATAACCTGCCTGTTTATTCCAATTAGCTACTCTAGATTCGCTTACCAACTTTACCTGACTGATCACTAACTAAAAATCCCGAATCCACATGATCATTCCAGTCTAACGCGAGAAAAATTGGCTACTTTCCATTTTATCATTCTTTTTTTTCCGCGTACCTTTGATGAGGTTGCTTGGGTTACAATGCAATCATATAACTGAATCAGTAGAACGCTCTTTCAATTCTCCGTTCATTGCCACAATTTTTCCTGAAGTTCTAATGAAGGTCTCTGAGTTGTCACTGTAGACAGTTCTGGCAATCCATGTCTAGCACTCAACCATTCAATTGCATCGAGACATTTGTTCTTTTTTTGTTGTTTATTTTTTACATATAAGTTGCCGTTGTGCTGAATCAAACAAAAAGAGCAGTGTTTGCAATTAAACGCTACTGTCAATATTTGCCCTGCTAATTTCAGGTTTGTTTTCAATTTTTCCAAGTGTTAAACATTTTTTTCTTTCAAAAAAATCTCGCTTGGTGATGCTCCATCATCCAAACAACTCATGCTGAATATAATGATGTTTATTATTATTATTGCGACTAATTTGATCTCAATTAAAAGAGACTCTGATTTTCAACTTGACCTATTGGGAAAACATAGTACATCCGAGCCAAAATTTTCTATCACAAACATTCCTGTGTGTTGAAATTTCAACAATAATTCAAATCAATGATCCAAATATTGAGATAACGAGTTCTTTTCATAGTAATTTTTCGTAGTACGTTGACGTTGCTTATTTCTGCTTTTTTTCTATCCATCTACCATTGATGAGGCTTTTTTACTAACAATACAATCATTTAATTGAACAAGATGACAGGCAAGCATATCGTTACTCCGGTTGCCGGCGATTGCAAACTAACCTGGCCCTATAGTGCACAGTTCAAAGTCTCTTTATCAAAATTTTGATTTGAAAAACTTTCAAAATACCCTACTACATAAAAACGGGAGTTTCGAAAAGGATTTTTTGTTGATTTATTGGAAAGTCATGAAAAATTGTTACATAATATGCATGATCAGTTTCTTGAAAAACCGGGCAATATCCAACAAATGTTGCTCTTGAAAACAAAAAAAAACAAACAAACAAATCAATGACAACAAAAAGTTGTTCCTTAATCCGGTAACTTAAAACATCTCCATGAAGTTTTAACTTCGGGAGCAATGCAAACAAAAAATATCTAATTCTTAATTTAATTTTTAATTTTTTCGGTCCCTTTGCAAAATTTTGAATTGAATTTCAAAGAACATTGTAAAAGAAAATCCAAGTGCAGAACTTACTTACCATAAGAAATTATTTTTGTTTACTCTATAGCTGATAGGCTGTAATGCAGAAAGCAGTTCCCCTATCCCACTACGTGTAAAAAAAGTCAAATGAAAAATTGACGGTTATTATCCTTTCTTGTGCGAATTCTGATTTATTTGAGCACTTTCCGTCTAGCGGCCAATTCTGATAATTTTTGGAATTTCTTTTGTCAATATTTGCCCTGCTAATTTCAGGTTTGTTTTCAATTTTTCCAAGTGTTAAACATTTTTTTCTTTCAAAAAATCTCGCTTGGTGATGCTCCATCATCCAAACAGCTCATGCTGAATATAATGATGTTTATTATTATTATTGCGACTAATTTGATCTCAATTAAAAGAAACTCTGATTTTCAACTTGACCTATTGGGAAAACATAGTTTATCCGAGCCAAAATTTTCTATCACAAACATTCGTCTAACTCGTGCATTGCTTCCCCTATTAATTACAAATTTTGATTAGAATCTATTTCCTAGAGCAATTTATAGAAGCCCAATTGCAACAAAAATTAAAATAGTAAGTTTGTTTTTCCTAATCTTATCACAAAAGTCATCATCGATTAACTTTTTCAATGAAGTTCGAATGACTCAAAAAATTGTTCTCGTTTTCAAGTATTCAATTTCTCTATTGACCGTCGTTGCATATTCTGTGTTTTTTCCGGGTCTCCCACCATAACTACCCCCCCCCCCCCCTCCCACAATACACCCCCCTCCCCCCACCGCCAAATTATGTCCCCCATTAAGAAATCTGTGCCATGATGGGGGGCTATAGGTTTTATGGTCACTAAGCTGCTGTGCGTGTGTGTGTGTGTGTGGGGGGGGGGGGGGGGGGGGTTCGTCGAATTTTGTTGTTTCTAAATCACTGGTAACAGTAAGTAAGTAGACCTGTGAAATGATTTGTACTATGATTTATAAATTCGGTTGCATGTCATCTTTTTATCACGAACAATGTTATTATTTTGTTTACTAATTTTGAAAATAACTCCTCAAAAATGCATGATTGGTTATTATAGTCGCTGATTTTTTAAAAATCCGCAATAAAATTAAAATACAATGACCAATAATTCCTCAACTCGGCTTCAGATCCAAATCAAGCGCAAACTAGCAGTGGTTTGTACGGTTCAAAACGGTTCTTACAACACGACAAAGACCAAAACCAGCAGTATGAAACTCTCAATGCCAGCGAAAATAGCAGAAGCCTGGTTCAAAGCGATAGAGAAGAAAAACCAGATATCAGCACAACAAAAACCAACAGCCATTACAAGAGTCTTAAAAGCCCGGCTGCGGGTTCGAAGGAACAGCCAAAAAATAACCGGACCTCTTAAAAATTTTGTTTGGACAAAACTGGTAGGGATAAATTTAGACTGCAGCTAAAAAAAACTCCAAAGTGTTCGGAATCAAGAATAAAGAAGAACAAACTGTAGAAAACAAACTGCAGACTGTATCATTTAGGTGAATTCTGTTATTCAAACCAAGCAACCAAGATAAAATGACAAGGCGAGATAATGACTTTTTTCATATACACACTAAATAATGTAGGGGTAAATTTACCTGAACAGTGTGCAGGTAAGGCCTTGTGCGGGTAAAATTTAACTGCACAATTTTCCCCGGAATC
>NW_027451513.1:0-23134 GCF_964194025.1 Convolutriloba macropyga
CTGTAAAACTTCTTGTCAAGAAAAGGTCAAGATATTTACAAAATGCGAGATCTTTGCATGTGTGTCCAGAAGTTCGATATTTTTAGCGATATAGATTATAGATAATTTATAGATTTTATATAGACGAGTAGCGATAGTTCATGAAAATTTGATTGACAGAATTTTATTGATCAAAAGCTTGATATATTTGAGGTCTAGTAGAGAGCTAAATTTGATGTAGGGATCCAAATAGTACTTAAGGAGCTGAGGGGAGGCGAATGGTTATCACCGTAATTTAGCACCCAAGTATTGTTTAAAATACAATCAAAAGTATTTCTTTGGGTTCATCGGCGCTCTCGTCACAAACGCAAACGAATTTAGTTGAGCATATTTTCTTCATTAGTATAGATAAGTATCGTTTTTATTCTGCCCCGCCATTCTGATAAATCTTTTAAATTGTGACCGCATCACAAAAACTCTTTTTTTCTTTATATGGTTTAATGATTAAATGTGGAATTGATAAATCATGGGTCCTTAACCCCTAGTTATGAGAGAAACTTGGCTTTTGAAATACTAATTAATTTGCAAAGTTTCGAGGCCGATCTTGAGCATATTTGATAAGTAAACAAAAGAAGCACAGATGAGCAATTTAAGTTGGTGTGAAATCTTATGTAAACAAAACACAATTAGCTTTGCAAAGTGATCAAGTTGTCAGAAATAGTCGGAATCAAACTCAGAGGTCATTAAACGGAAAAAATCAGCATCAAAACACCAGGAAAAAAAATGGAACAGCTTGGGAAAAGCAATGATTTTTTATTGAATGAATTCCCCCGAAATCCCAAAAATGCATCCTCTAATAGCTATTTTGGTATGATAAACGCGAGTATTTATTCCCTATAAGTAACTACGAGTTTTGGGTTACTGCTTAGTGTTTTCAAGAAAGATATAAAGCTTATCTTAACAAGAAAAATTAAGTGCTTAAAAAGGGAAACAAACAAAAGTTATGCTTTGAAGAATTTGTCGGCCAAATTTATTGTATTTTTCCAACGAAGAACACGTTTGTTAGCCTCCGACAGTTACCCAGAGCATGCGAAGACCAATTAAAGTGAGAGAGGTAAAATTGTTGTCACAAACTATACTCTGTGAAAAAACAAAGCAAATTATATGTGAAAGAAAAAGCACTTACCAATATTTTGTTTTTCGAATTGTAGAAAAGAGACTTTTAATCGTTAAATACTGATACTTTTATGGTGTAATTCAGCAAGTGTTCGGCTTTTGTGCACAAAAATCAAACGGGCCTGAATCCATATTAAAATTAATTAAAATAAAAAAATAGGTTGAAGGGATACGCATGAAGAAATGAAAAGGAAAATAAAACGATTCGAAAAAGTGTTAGCTTTTTATTGCAATACTGTTTTGAATCCAAGCCCGGTAACCCCATTTTTGAAGAATTAGTGAGAGTATCATTTCTGTAGTGTTTTGTATTTGTAGGAGAAAATTGGAAGAGATCTTGGGAATTAATGCAATTAGTTGTTGGAGTTCTTATATCCAAATTTTGTCAGTCAGGTCGAATTTAGCGGGGGATTTTCGGTTAAATCATAGTGTCTAGTTAGAATCAGAGCTCGGAAAAAGTAACACTACTAACTTTTTGGTAATTACACATTGTAGCAAATCATTGTTGTCAAGAAAAAGCGGTAACTAAAGTATTAGAGGTTCAAAAGGTAATTTTAGCAAAAGAGAATTTTTGGTGGAAAAAACGAGTTATGAAGTGAGTTCAATGTATGAGATGGGACTAATTATTGCTCTGAAGTGTTCTAGAGAATAGATTGATAAGTCCAAAAGAGCACAATGGCTGTTTGAAGGAATTTCGGATAGAGAGAAACTCAAAAGTTGCAAAACCAAGCGTCCATATTTTTGCGACCCCCCCCGCAATTCCTGAAAACCCTACTTCCTCAAGTCCGATCACCATGAAATTTTGACTGATCACTCCCAGGACAATTCCGTACAAATTGAGAAAAACAGCGGGCTTTTTCCGGTACCCGAACCGCTCTTTTGGCCTTTAAAGTAAACAAAGAAAAAGGCAGAAAGAACTATGTTTTCCCTGATTTTTAAATGATTGACAGATCATTAAAACACAATATTCTCAGAACCACAGGGGAGCAAACGTATTCTTGGGTTAAATCAGGCAAGTTTTAGGAACATGAAAAAGGATAAAACAGAGTGTATGTACTTGTATAAGAACTGTTGAACATGAAACATAAGTTTTGTTGCATCTTGAACTTATCAAAGCGAGTTGTTCACAATTTTCCGGTCATATTAGGCAAACATTCAAGTAAGATAAACTGCAGCGCGTGGCTGACTTTCTACTCTCACTATTGCACTTATAAGTTAGGTCAAAATGTTCAAAAAGGAACGACACGTTACGTTTTACTGATAAAAACTGATGAGGTTGAGTACCTTTAAGAACAAGAAAAACCAGCAGACGCGAGAGAGCGAGCCTGAGAGAAAGACTGATGAGGCTGAGAAACAGCGGTTTGTTAGTCGAAATTAGGAGAAAGCTCAAGTGGAGCAGTTGGTTCTCAGAGTGAGAAAAATTGTAGTTGTTTAGTGAGTTCTTTGCGGAAGAACATAGTTTGGCAGTTGCAGTGATTGAAACTGCAACGTTTTTCAAAATTGTTGGTTATAAGTTTATAAGTTTCTGGCCAGTAACATAGCTACTGGGAGGCAGAACTTATTTCAGTTATCGGTGAAAAGAAGTAGAGTGACGGATTTGTGGATACTTGCGGAGAGCGTGATTGAATTGGTTTGATTTAGTGTGGATCATTAATTAGTTTTGATAGAAAAATTCCTTTTGATTGTTGAATTTGCTCAATTAACTGTCTCTGGCTATAACATTACTTGTTGCTGGTATTACATATTTTGATTATTAATTGAATTATCTAGAGTGAAGTTTTCAAGCAGCCGATAGAGCAACATTTTTTGGGGACAACACAGTACACTCCCTACAACGAGAGGAACTACCAAACAATTCTTTCGGAATTTTGATAGAGTTTTGGGCGCTAGCCAGTCCCCAGCTAGAAGCCTTCTAACGACAAAAATACAACATTCTACAGTGGCGCTCCTGGGTGGGCTCTCTTATTAAAAAGGGAGTTATTCAGAAGATTTGAACACGAGTGTGAAGAGAGAGTTCTGATAGACTTGCAACAAGTGCTCAAAGCTGGCGACTTCCGACGCAGAGGAAGTCGAGGAACACGTTGACGATAGTCAGAACGAGATTGCAAGTTTTGTGGAAAGAAGGAGATCGAGAGAATTTGAGCAACAGAGACAGATATTTCCAGGAGAGGGTAATTTTGGAAGACTGTCAGTGGTTTTTCGCGGGACAAGATTCCTAACTCAGCGTAGTGGTGGAAGCACCCGAGCAGATAGATTGAGGAGCTTACTCAAACAGAGACAAGAAGAAGAGCCGAGAAGAATAGCAGCAGAAATTGAAGCCTCAGAGGAGCATTCAGAGTAGAGTGAAGCATTTCGGAGAACAATGTCAGGTTTCGGATTAATAAAACAGTTTCCTTCGCCTGGATATGAAGTTTGGGAGGAATGGCGTGAGTATTACTTAGATGTTTGTTAAATTTTCATGTGGTCAGAAGAAGAGGTGAAGAGGTTTCTAACAGACAAGTTGTGTGGTTGGGATCGTGATGCTTTAAATTATTTGCCGCGTGGATTTTGGAAAACCGATCAAAGAAATCGTGCCTGGACTCTTCAAGAAACTTTGTACTTCTTTGATCTGAGACTGTCCAATCACCCACAGTTTTTTGAGGACGCGTTTGAGAGATGCTTGATAGAGAAAGAGGAATACGAGAAAGCAGCTTTAAAGTATGAAATTGACAGACCAGTTTTTCCAAGTGACGTTGTTGACAGAGAGGAGTTACCGCTCCAAGAGCGGACTCCAAAATCAGACAAAATGAAAGACGTTCAAGTGAAAACCGATATTATTGTCAAATCAGTGATGTGCAAAAGGACAGCAAAGATTTCCTCGACTAAACATTGGTCTGCCATAAAAGCTGTAGGTTTCGGAGTAAAAGCAGTGCTTGACGAGAAGCCGATTGTCAGAGTCGGAAATCAAGGCAGGACTATAGAGTTGACTGACAGTTCGTCCGCTGTGGAGACTGTTGATGATTTAAACGTCATTGGTGGCAGTCGAAACTTTGGTTCTGACGAAGAAACGGAGGAGCAGATTACGACAAAGACTAAATCTGAAGATGAACGGTTCAAGGAAATGATGGATCGATGTATTGCACGGTGGGACATTGGTAAAAACATGAAAATTGTAGAAATGAGAAGTGAAGCACTCGAGGAAATTAAAGACAGTGAGGTTGAGGACGATGCAAATTTAAATGAAGACGATTTTAACGATGACGACAGCTTCTTCGATAGCGAGGATGAAAACAAATTTGAATACATGGACGACGATGTGGTCTTTCAAAACATTTGTGAGCGGCATATTAACTCCAAATCATTTGAGTTGACTACCAAAAAGGATTGACAGTTGGAAAACAGTGCTCTAAAGGGTTGATAGCCTCTGAATACATCACGTCCGATCCTTGCATGCCATACTTTGGTAAATGGATAGATGTTGGAGAAACAGCTATGCCACATTTTAATTTTGCTCAAAAAGGTAGTCCGGATACAGCAACAGAAGTTATATTTCGTGAAAATTTGATTGTTAAGAGTTTACAACAGGGTAAAGCCAGTATTGGGTCGCAGCACACTGAACACCTTAGTTTGACACGAACTTCATCTGAAGATAAATGTGAGAAATTACACGCAAATTTTGTAACCTTTCCAACAGACGATGCGTTTTGTGAATCAACCTAGACTTGTGAAATCACGGTTGCAAAGGCATGCGCGGATGGATTTCCAGAATTGAGCAAAGAAGAAAAATTGGCTACACCAGCAAAATTTGGCGAAAATTTTTTCACCAGGATCTGGGAAGAATGCGCAATTGTGGAAACAGACAAAAAAGAAAATGATGACTCAAACGTTGACGCCATTGTTGGAGGAAACGCTTGTGCATTTGATTTCGAAGAAAATGTAGTGCCAGTAGACTTCAAGAGTTCTTTTTCGAAGCGAGATAATGAACAGAAACAGTCCTCGGATTTCGAAGTCAAGAAAGCAATTGAAACTGATTGGAATCAGTTGTCGATAGGCTTATCCGGCCAAGAAGAGACAGTGAAATATAGGAGGGAGCTGTCGTGTAGTTCTTCTCCGAGCTTGTTGGGGGAGAGTGACGATCAGAGAAGTCTGGCATTGGAGTACCCTGAGTTGTGCATCCTGTTGTTTGGAAAACAAATAATCGGTAGGAAAGAGAAGTGGAACAAACTGAAATTGAAGTATCAGTCGTCCAGAGAAGTCTGGCGCAAGCGAAAGAAAATGTCAGAGAATGAGAATGGAGGCGGTCATCCCTTCAAGCATCGGAGGAAGAAAGCAGCGTTGACAAAGTCGGTAAAGTTGAACTGTCTGATGTGAGAGCAAGTAATTGTGATCTGACGATGCTGCTCTTACGAATGTGAGTTCTTATGCCGTACATTAAATTAGAAGCTCATAATGGAATCAATAAATCTGCTGTTAATACTGGAGTGCGTATGCTCTAAAGAAAAAAAACTATTGGAAAAATCTGGCCTGTTTGATTGCAATGTTCGGAATTGGGTTAAGATTAGACAGAGTTGGGTTTCTTTGTACAGGATTGTTTTGACTGTGAGCTTCTTTTCGGCCAGTTTTTGTGTTCAAAATGATTGGTTGACTGAGGGACTCATATATATGATCATGCTTATATCTTCTAGTTATTATCTAACCACTGATCGGTGCTCTGGGCATTTGCCAACTTTCATTTACTTGGAGCTCTGTTTAAATGGTTCACACTAACTTAGGTTCACCCACTATTTTACTGAAAAACGCTCTGTGCAAAGGAGAGTGTGTGCTAGTCCTCAGTGAACAACGGATTTTTTATGATTCGTGAGAATAAGAGTCTAGAAGGCAGGAGTGTGGAATTGATAAATCATGGGTCCTTAACCCCTAGTTATGAGAGAAACTTGGCTTTTGAAATACTAATTAATTTGCAAAGTTTCGAGGCCGATCTTGAGCATATTTGATAAGTAAACAAAAGAAGCACACATGAGCAATTTAAGTTGGTGTGAAATCTTATGTAAACAAAACACAATTAGCTTTGCAAAGTGATCAAGTTGTCAGAAATAGTCGGAATCAAACTCAGAGGTCATTAAACGGAAAAAATCAGCATCAAAACACCAGGAAAAAAATGGAACAGCTTGGGAAAAGCAATGATTTTTTAATGAATGAATTCCCCCGAAATCCCAAAAATGCATCCTCTAATAGCTATTTTGGTATGATAAACGCGAGTATTTATTCCCTATAAGTAAATACGAGTTTTGGGTTACTGCTTAGTGTTTTCAAGAAAGATATAAAGCTTATCTTAACAAGGAAAATTTAGTGCTTAAAAAGGGAAACAAACAAAAGTTATGCTTTGAAGAATTTGTCGGCCAAATTTATTGTATTTTTCCAACGAAGAACACGTTTGTTAGCCTCCGATAGTTACCCAGAGCATGGGAAGACCAATTAAAGTGAGAGAGGTAAAATTGTTGTCACAAACTATACTCTGTGAAAAAACAAAGCAAATTATATGTGAAAGAAAAAGCACTTACCAATATTTTGTTTTTCGAATTGTAGAAAAGAGACTTTTAATCGTTAAATACTGATACTTTTATGGTGTAATTCAGCAAGTGTTCGGCTTTTGTGCAAAAAAATGAAACGGGCTTGAATCCATATTAAAATTAATTAAAATAAAAAGATGGTTGAAGGGATACGCATGAAGAAATGAAAAGGAAAATAAAACGATTTGAAAAAGTGTTAGCTTTTTATTGCAATACTGTTTTGAATCCAAGCCCGGTAACCCCATTTTAGAAGAATTAGTGAGAGTATCATTTCAGTAGTGTTTTGTATTTGTAGGAGAAAATTGGAAGAGATCTTGGGAATTAATGCAATTAGTTGTTGGAGTTCTTATATCCAAATTTTGTCAGTCAGGTCGAATTTAGCGGGGAATTTTTGGTTAAGTCATAGTGTCTAGTTAGAATCAGAGCTCAGAAAATGTAACACTACTATCGTTTTGGTAAATACACATTGTAGGAAATCATTGTTGTCAAGAAAAAGCGGTAACTAAAGTATTAGAGGTTCAAAAGTTCTAAACATTTGCAAAATAGAATTTTTGGTGGAAAAAACGAGTTATGAAGTGAGTTCAATGTATGAGATTGGACTAATTAATGCTCCGAAGTGTTCTAGAGAATAGATTGATAAGTCCAAAAGAGCACAATGGCTGTTTGAAGGAATTTCGGATAGAGAGAAACTCAAAAGTTGCAAAACCAAGCGTCCATATTTTTGCGACCCCCCCCCCCGCAATTCCTGAAAACCCTACTTCCTCAAGTCCGATTACCATGAAATTTTGACTGATCACTCCCAGGACAATTTCGTACAAATTGAGAAAAACAGCGGGCTTTTTCCGGTACCCGAACCGCTCTTTTGGCCTTTAAAGTAAACAAAGAAAAAGGCAGAAAGAACTATGTTTTCCCTGATTTTTAAATGATTGACAGATCATTAAAACACAATATTCTCAGAACCACAGGGGAGCAAACGTATTCTTGAGTTAAATCAGGCAAGTTTTAGCAACATGAAAAAGGATAAAACAGAGTGTATGTACTTGTATAAGAACTGTTGAACATGAAACATAAGTTTTGTTGCATCTTGAACTTATCAAAGCGAGTTGTTCACAAATTTCCGGTCATATTAGGCAAACATTCAAGTAAGATAAACTGCAGTGCGTGGCTGACTTTCTACTCTCACTATTGCACTTATACGTTAGGTCAAAATGTTCAAAAAGGAACGACACGTTACGTTTTACTGATAAAAACTGATGAGGTTGAGTACCTTTAAGAACAAGAAAAACCAGCAGACGCGAGAGAGCGAGCCTGAGAGAAAGACTGATGAGGCTGAGAAACAGCGGTTTGTTAGTCGAAATTAGGAGAAAGCTCAAGTGGAGCAGTTGGTTCTCAGAGTGAGAAAAATTGTAGTTGTTTAGTGAGTTCTTTGCGGAAGAACATAGTTTGGCAGTTGCAGTGAGTGAAACTGCAACGTTTTTCAAAATTGTTGGTTATAAGTTTATAAGTTTCTGGCCAGTAACATAGCTACTGGGAGGCAGAACTTATTTCAGTTATCGGTGAAAAGAAGTAGAGTGACGGATTTGTGGATACTTGCGGAGAGCGTGATTGAATTGGTTTGATTTAGTGTGGATCATTAATTAGTTTTGATAGAAAAATTCCTTTTGATTGTTGAATTTGCTCAATTAACTGTCTCTGGCTATAACATTACTTGTTGCTGGTATTACATATTTTGATTATTAATTCAATTATCTAGAGTGAAGTTTTCAAGCAGCCGATAGAGCAACATTTTTTGGGGACAACACAGTACACTCCCTACAACGAGAGGAACTACCAAACGAATCTTTCGGAATTTTGATAGAGTTTTGGGCGCTAGCCAGTCCCAGCTAGAAGCCTTCTAACGACAAAAATACAAAATTCTACATTAAAGGTACCCAAGCTGAGGTTCAGGACCCATGAGATCTCTAATCAGATCCCCTTCCAGAACCTGCACTATGATGAGACCATTGTTGTGACCGTATTTTACAGAGTTTTTTTGAAACAATGGTCGCAACTAGCCCCATTGTTTCTTTTCGCCCTCCCCATTGCCATCTAAGACGGTTTGATAAGGGGTTCCTTGGGCCTGGAACATCAACGTTAGCAGCAGGGTTAAGGGTTTCAATTATATACATTCGCCGTTTTAGCAATCACAATAAAGGAACACTAAATACTGCAATCCAACAAAATTCTGTATCCTCCCGGTACCTAAAATTGTGTCTGCCCAATTAAAATGGTCGAACAAAAATCATCGGGTCATTTTTTGCCATATTTTTTCTCATCCATTGAGTTGGAAGATCTTAACCCGATGCAGGCCGATTCGAAACATGCGATTATCTAACTCAGTTCTAATCATATTTTGACGTCAGGCGTGAGTGAGTCTGTTAAATTTATTGTATTAATAATGATGAAGCCCAATTTTTTTATGACATCGAATTTGTTTGCTATGTACATCTCGTAATATCGCTATCTTTATTTTGGATAGAATTCGGTAAGCGGTGACAATCATTAGTAAAATATGACTACTATTTTGGAAAGCATTTTGGTTCGCCTACGTATTAAATTACTGCTGTGGTAGAACAAAAGCTTTTTGAACAAAACCCCTACCTAGCTGCTAGCGGAGGTATTAATTGTAGAAGTTGTTGTTGCTGAAGCTGACAGTACAACAATTGAACTTAATGTGAACTCCTGAGTGGAGAAGTGCTAGCAGTTTTCGTTCAACGACAGCTCAAAAATTCAAGGCGTGGACATATGCGATATTTTCTAGCTTTTTCAAATTAGAACTAAGTTCGCCTTACTGTCATCGTACTCCACGCTCACCTATAAAACTAATGTTAAAAACATGGGCCGTGAAAAACCTCAACAGGATCAAGCAACTTCGTTTGTGTTTGCGTATGTTCTGCTGCGTAATGGATTATCTCCAGCTTTTTTTAATCTAAGATACCAACTAGTGCCAGAATCTTTCAAGCGATTGCCACTTGGATTAATTATACCGTATGGTGCCAACAATTATGCCAACAGGTTTTGAAACACAAGGCTTCCTCTATAATGTATTTCAAATTACAGGTTTGACTGAAATGCAGTTTTGTCCTCACAGGTCTGCCGAGATACAAAACGAGCCTATTTTTCACAAATATGAGGCACAAGTAAACTTTTTTGTTCAAATGACATACACAAGACTTTTCATTGGAGGTTTTGCAAAACAAAAAAGCATATATGTTGCAATAGAGGTCTACAGTGAGCACATAAACATTTCGGGGATTGGGTGAGCAGTTTTTTTGAAGTAATAGCAGTTAAAGAATCTTTAACTAATCTTGACTACAATGATTTTCGTAAGAATTAAGCTGCCATAAAAAAAATTAATCGGAAAATGAGTGAGAAGTCCGAGAGAGTGTTTTTATTACCTGTAAAAAACAACCCTTTGTAGCCAATTGAATAGACATATGTCTGGTTCATTGAGAAACCCGTCGGAATTTGGATGTTCGTTATTTTTTTATAGCGCGATCAGTTTCGTTGAACACTGCTGGGAGTAGTTAACCCTTTGTACGATATCGTGAAAGTTTTTGGTTTTAGCTGTGTGAACAAAATTTTTTCAGCCAATTAAATGTGCTTTATATGCTTCTATTCCTACTTTTTCTTAAATTTGGTTTCCCTTTTTCAACTCAATCAATTTGTTGCCATGAGTTAATTTTAACCTTTTGCTTAATATCTGCCAAAATAATTCCATTTTATAGTTTTAATGAAGTTTCACCTGCTCCAATTGTGGGGGTCGAACCCCAGCCACAGAGAACAAGTGCTACCATTATAGTGATTTTAAAATTCGATTGAATAGGGGCTGACAACATTTTTCCTCAAGCTCAGTATTTGACTCCATTAAAAACGTCGAAATATAAAGCTGATGGAGAAGACTTAATAAAAAAACCATTACATTCATCTTGGTTTTTTTAAACCAACACAAACATCTTGTCCTTTTCATACCGTTGTAATAATGTTGGGGCTTACTTTAAAAAATAAATATACTCCCCCCAATGTTCCTCAGCTGGGATAACCCCTCCCCTTCAGCTACTAGCAAAGGTAAATGCAGAAGTTGCTGTTGTTGACGGTGAGACAGTACAACAATTGAATATAATGCCAACTCCTGATTGGACCAGGAATTGTTTTACTGCCTAATCGGCACTATTCTAGCAATTTTTGTTTCACGATAGCTCAAAAATTCAAGCCATGGACAAACGTGATTTTACAAACTTTCTCAAACTTGAAACAAAATTGCCTTTTCGTCACCGTTCTCCGCGCTCACTCACAGCTCCAATCATAAAACATGGGTCGTAAAAACCCCCAACAAGATTGGGCAAATTCGTTTGTGTTTGTGTACGTTTTGCGTCGTAATGTTTTTATCTCCAGCTGTTTTTCCCTATGATACCACCCAATGCCAGAATCGAATCTTTCAATTGATTGTCGTTTGGTTTCAATTTACCGTATGGTGCCAAAAATTTTAAAGGTAACAGTACAACAATTGAACGTACTGTCACCGTTGTCCACGCACATTTAAACCCCTAATCGGAGACGATAGGCCGTTAAAAAACCCAAAAAGATCAAGCAAATTTGCGTGCTTTCGTGTACGGTTTGCGGCGTATTGAACTATATCCAGCAGTTTTTTTGTTCGATCTAATGTCAGAATCCTTCAAGATGTTGTCGCTTGGTTTCAAGTAACAGTGTGGTAACACGAAATATGCAAACATGTTTTGAAACACAAAGCGTGCTCTGTAATCTATTATAACTCACAGGTTTTATTGAAATGCAGGTTCGCTTGCACAGGTTTGCCGAGACACAAAATGGGCCCAATTTCCACAAATATGAGGCACTAGTAAACTCTTTTGCCTTAATGGCACTACCGGGAATAGTTAACAATAGAGACAATGTCGTGGAAATTTTGGGGTATAGCTGTGTGAACAAAAAGTTTTTTTTCAGCCAATAAAATATGCCTTATATGTTTCTATTTCTACGTTTTTGGTTTCTCGATTTTATTTCATTCACTTTGTTGGCATGAATAACATTTAACCCTCAGCTCAATATATGGAAAATCAATTCCACTTTATACTTTTAATATAATCAATCCCACCATCTCCAGCTATGGGGGTTGAACCCAAGCCATAAAGAAGTGCTGCATTTATAGAGATTAATAAATTCGGTTGAATAGAGGCTTACAACTGTTTTTCTTCAAGCTCAATATTTGACTCCATAAAAAATGTCGAAATATAAAGCTGATTGAGAAGACTGAATAAAATCATTACTTTAATCTTGGCTTTTTGTCAACCAACACCTAAATATCCTGTCCTTTCCATATTATTGCATGTAGGAAAGTTGCCGCTTTCTTTGAAACAAATAAATATGTTACCCACAAATTTCCCCCTGTGGAATAACACCTCACACCCTCACCAGCTATTAGCACAGGTAGAAATTGTGGAAGTTGCTGTTGCTTAAGGTGACAGTACAACAATGCCGCCTCCTTAGAGTACGCTATGCCGCCTCCTGAGGGGACAAGGCGTTTTTGTCCTCAAAGATTTCTTTGACACAGGCAATCCTGCAGAAACAGTGGCTTCAACGGATTGAGTTTTGATAGATAGGTGTTGATCATCTATCCAATTAATCGTACCTATCTTTTCTGCATACGTTCCAGAAATTGAGGATGAATCTCATGAAATACTCGCCATTCAGTCGTTTTTGGACGTCATCGCTTGCGGCTGCTTATTCATGGTTTTTGATTTTGCAAAAATACTTGCAGAATTAGCGCAAGAATTCAGTAGAGCATCTAGACGCAATGAACCATGAAGATGAACACTCTTTGCTATGCATTAAATTTCCCTCATATATCCAAAAGCACTGTTATAAAAAAACACATTTTTTCAAAAATTAAGCAAATTATTTGAGCTGTTTTACAATGGTAGCGGTTTTGTATCTATACGCATTTATAATTTTTAGAATTGAATGAACCTGTGCACTATGAATTGATTGAACTCGAAGAAAGCAATGCTGTACGTTACTATGATTGATTGGCTAACAGATCGTATTTCTCCCCCACAAAAGTAACGGGTTGAAAAATGGCTTTAGAAAAACTTAAGTATATTGGTGATGAGTACCAGAATTGCCGAAATCAAAATTGCAAATTCTGAGTTTTGGTTTTTTCTCACCTTCATTTTTCTTTATGGCAGTGATTACAGAAACAGTGTGGAATTAGTGGTGTGAAGTTGACAGGTTATAGTAGGTCAGAAAGAAGAGTACACCAAATTAGAAAAGTCAGCTCGATTCTTCTTTTGCTTGGGTAGGAGTAAGACTTTGGAGATGAAGAAGAAAAAATAGCGGTAGCGGGAGACAGGGAATTAACCAAAGTGGCAGAACATAAAAATATTGTGCTGGGCACAAAAGACGGTGAACAACAAAACAGATAACAGAGAGCAGGAATGGGATCATTAGTTGGCAATGCAGATGATTTTATCAGCACGATGTTTTTCCGGTGATCAGAGCAAGGTAGCGGAACATCGTCAAGAGGAGCATATACCAGAAGTACGGTGCTCGAGATACCGTTTGACAGCACGATACGTTGAAGATGTGAGTACAATTAGCAGTGTGGTCAACACTCAGCGGCTGTTGAACCAAGCACAAAAAGGGGCGATGACCAGAGTTATTATGATTATCGCAATGCTTTTGAGAGAGTTTTTAAGAAGGCGCAATAGGCTTCCATAGGGCGCATCGGACGTAAACGAGCCACACACGAGAACGAGGGGCCCAAATAACGAACATTAGCATACTCTGAAGTAGATTTACACTTCGGCGCCATCGGCTTAAAACAAAAAGGGATCATTTAGCGATTGCAAGTGCAAGATAGGAACCAACTGCTGATTAACAATGAATAAACGTCAAGTTTTCTGCAAACATTTTCTGTGTTTTGAAGCCATTATATTGTACTTTATTTCAGCTAAAAAGCTGTGCAATGAAAAACTTAACAATTAAATTTTCTAATACCACGATCATTGAATCCAACAGACGAAGAGAAACTGACCACAGAAGCGTCTCTGTGCCAGTCGGTGTTAATTTTTGTCTGAAAGCGCCTCTTGTTGGTACCTGCTATATACAATACAATTTGTGTACAACCAGAGGTGAAAGAAGTTATATACACAGTAAGAGGAGTTTTAGTTGACAAAATTGAGTTTGAGAAGTTCGAGAAGTTTTTGTTAAGACTTAAACTTCTATATAACTGTAGTAGAAGACTTTCTCTGCCTCAGATGCCTTCAGCCATTTCAAGTACCATGGAGGACTTCTGCTGGCCGAACATCACGTATACAAAAGCTATTGGATCGTTTTGTCGGCTAGCCTCGTGGTAATGGTTTAAAATGAGTGTGATAGTTTTTTCAGGTAAGTATGATGAATACAAAAAAAATAATAATAAAATGAAATTAAATGGGAAAACATTGAATGCTTGATGGGCGGGGTGGGACTCGAACCCACGCGTGAGGCTGTTCTGTTTCTTCGATGTAATAGTTCAATGCACTAAGTTGAATTATTTTTCTGCAGGTATTTTGTTTCAAAGCTTCGTTCTTTCAATGTTTAAGTCGTTGCGAATTTAAAACGTAGATCGACAAACTTCCTCGAACGGTTTCGAACCGAAGCTCCAGTTCTGCTGTTTTATTAGCGGTCCGCGCTAAGTGTCATGTATGATGTTACAAAAATTCAGTTTTTATTCAAATATGTTACTGTCCGCTTGATTCAATTATAGCTGGGGCTTAGATCGGTGGCCCTGATTTCAAATAGTCCTGCTTCGATGTCGAAAAAGAAAAGATTTAAGAGAAAAAAAGCTTCTTGTTGGTACCTGCATTTGTAAGCACGGGAGAAATAGAAAAAAACCTTATTTCGTCCCCAAAAAGTCCCCCTAAAAACAAAAGCATTATATATTTTTATCTCTTTAAAGTCTACGCGATTTTTGTTTTATTTCGTCAAATGCAATACGTTCGGGTGGAAAATGAACTTCCTTGGACATTTTGAAAAGATTCTAAATTGCATCTAATATAGTTAATATTTGTAAACTTAACTACATAGGCACCTTTAATAATTAGGAATAATTATATATAAAATCTTTCATTATGATCCCTTCATAAGAGGCCTACTAGCCTACATAAGCGATATATTTCAATTTTCATCCTGGTATATTTATTCTTCTTTAATAACACTTTAGAAAATACCACCATTCCACCATAAGGGATTAAACATATCAATTACTAAGGGTTGTAATTAAACAAGCGGTGAAAGAACACAGATAAAATTTTGCTAGTTCTTTTTGTGCCCACTGAAGTCAAACTTGAATTATTTTGATAGCATTCTTGGCAAAAAATTGCATGGCAGGATATATACATACAAATTTAAAACATCTGTTTCACGACATTTGGATTTTTGCCTTTTGGATTACCAAGAGGTCAATATATGAAAAACTAATGCTATTAAGATCTTGCCAACGCATCTTAAATTTTTTAGAAGAAAAGATTTTGTTCAACATGGCGCAAAAGGATTCAAGTATTGCTTTTCGGATTTGTTCTTAGGTCATCAGCATCGGGTTCCGATCAGACCGGAAAGAGAAACAACGAAGATGCTTATCCGCCTCAGCATGACGCAGAATGAATGACGTCGACGACCTCACTGAAAAGACAACTCAAGTGGACTAAAAAAATATATCAGAAAGTTTTAGCAAAAAGATTGAACTCACGTTAAGACAGACTCTCGCAAACTTGGTTAAATGCATCCGGTCAAACATGCATAACGATGTTTTGCTCTGAACTTCTTTTTTGAAAAAAAATAAACAAAATGAACAAAGAATCATAACTAGGAGGTGAACTTCTGAAATTTGTTGCAACCAAGAGATTAAATTTTCACTGTTGTTTAAAAAGAATGCTGCGGATTCGGTAGCCTACTACCTTTCTGGTTGAATAACGAGTTTTATACCGCGTCGAGATGTCAGCATCGTGTCAGCCCATTTGTTTAAGAAGTGAGCTGAATGCGCCGAAATTATGCAAGAAATTCGCTCAATGCTTTGAAATATGCTAAAATTTTGAGAATACGGGAAGTTCAAAATTTAAGGGCGTCGTCAACGCATTTTTTTTACATAACTTCATCGCATTTTCAGTAAATGTACTCCATATCTTTTGGAACCTTTCTTCAGTGCATTGTTTGCAAGTTTAATGCAAATTTTTGACTTATTACAAAGGTTCAGCGCACTTCAGCAGGTTTCAGCGCATTGTCTTGTTGGATTTTCTGATGAAATTTTTGAGAAAAGCACATTTCAGCGAATTCCTTTAATAAATTTCAGAAAACTTCTCAATTCGGGTAAAACAGCATAGCAAATATAAATTCTCAAATAATTTGACATAGAATACAAAATGGAGCTTGAAACCTTTGTCAATAGAAGAAATATTTTCAAATATTACATTACTTTGTTGCAAGTAACCCCAATGATTCTCGATACTCAAATTCCTTTATTGTCAAATCTGACAAAATTTCCGACAAGAATGTGTTATCAGCTACTGTCGGGTTTTGCATTGCCTGACTTAGACTTGTCATTACGGGTTGTAAGAACTCACACAAAAAAATTAGTTAGAGGGCAAGCGATATTAATTTAAATTTACTATTATTACACTGTAGGATACAGTAGCGTTTACAGGTCATGGTGTCAAGTATAGTCATATAACAAGAAGTCAAATCGTTCAAAATGAAATCGGAAAAGTAGAAGTAATGATTTTTATGTAACCACGTTTTAGTTTCATAAGATTTGTTGGTTGTCTTTTTTTACAGTTGATTTCTCTATATGTCTTCCATTACAGTAAAAATATATACCTATTGCTGCAAAGGGAAAAGCGTATCTAAATATCAAGTTAGGGTTCCCCAATTCCTACAATGGTGACCCTTAACTGTTAATATACGCCTAATACGGAAGCTAAAAACTATTTTTTTTATTCACGCTAATTAAATTTAATTGTTTTATTACAACAAAATTCGGGTCGAACTTTACCTTTGTTCGACTTCTTAAATTTGTTTCCTTTCCGGTGCCCCGTTTTTTTCCATTACTGGTCTTACGGTGATGGACGGTTCGAGGTGTAGCCCGGTAGGTACAGGTTTTGGGGGGCTGGTACGGTAGGTTTGGGTTCGGTTTTGGTACGAACTGCTCAGGGTTTGGTAGGTACAGGTTTGGGTATGGCAATAACAGGTATTGGTATGGCGGGTACATGTATAGGTACAGGTTCAGGTGACGATGCAGGTTCGGTAGCTTTAGGTATTGGGGGACAATTTCCATCAGGATCCTAAACTCTAGCTTGAGCGATAGATACAAATTTCTTGCTTGCTCAACAACATTTAGTTTCGAGTGCCTGCGTTGAAAGAATTTTTGTGAATTCTTCTATTTTCTACAGGTCAATTCCTGGAGTATGGTTGCGTCACATGGAATCTCAATGTGTCCTTGCCGGTATAACAAATGATGAGACAAAATTTCATCAAATACCTGCTGCAATTCCTGAAGACGTTGCAATCAATCTTCCAATGGGCATAGACAATTAGAGAGACATCAAAGATCATATCTGCGGCTTTTCTAGAAAGCGAAACAAGAAATGCTTGAAGAAGTCTTGGGAATGATTTCACTGGACGGTCAAGAACCTTCATTTTGCTTGATGAGAACTCAACGAAAGCTTGCTGAATGTAACCTGACGTTAGATGACAATTTCAAAAAGCACGGGATAATGCAAGCAATTACAATTTCTGTGAAAACGGCACTTTCCGCCCTCCTAGAACTTCCTGTTGAACAATTTGCCAAATTAGCCGATAATATTTAGAACTACTCAAATACTGTAGCTGCCACAAGTACTGCAAACATTTTTGCAGCCTCTACACAGCAGATGCCAACATGACCATTGTACAATCAGCATTCATCGAAAAACAGCCAATCAGTAAACAAATCAATGTCAAACAGATCAATCGAAACTACACATAGACCTTTGACAGCAGGTCAGAGGCCGAAAATTTGTCGCTATCATCCCTATTTTGCTGAGAAAGCAGAATCATGTAAACCATTGTGTCAGTGATCAGGACAGAAACCCAAAACCATAGAGCCAACGTCCCGTACAAACATTCTAGCAAATCAGTCAAAGTAGTAACCCCTAGATTGTGCGCAGCAACCTTTGGGGTATTCTCTGCATTCTTATAGCCGCTAAATTAGGAGGCAATTCATTTGATATCATAACAGACACAGGTTCAATGACATCAATGATTATGCCAAGTTTTGTTAATACAAACTTCGTAACACCTACTGTAACAAAATTTAGATTAGTCGATTTCTTCTTTGCGAAGAACATTTCCTTTCACATGATTTATAGCAGATGTCAAAGACAATATTCTTGGCTGAGACTTCCTGAATGATTTCAAATATACAGTTATTTGTGATAATCTCTCTTTAACTGATAACATAACAAGTCTTTATCCGAGACAATCTTTAACACCAGACAGTCATTTGTCAGTCCTGGTTGTTAACAATGACTTTTCGTCAATTAAAAATAATAGATTTAGAGCAATCATGGAAAAATGTCCCGATGCTTTTGGTGACGTTAATTTTGATGTCGACCAAAACATAAAACCGTCCACAAAATTGACACATCCTGGAAACAAGTTTTTTCTTCACCAAGACTGTTGACTCAAGAAAAATTCAAATTTGCCAAAAATGCCTTTGATGAAATGCAACGGCTTGGTATAATACGGCCATCTAAGAGTCCTTATTCATCCCCTTTGTATATGGTTCCGAGGAAAGAAATTGGCGATTGAAGACCCTGCGGTGTCTGTCGATCTCTAAATCACACAACTGTCAGAGAAACTTATCCAATGCCTCAACTTTCAATGGTTGAACTTAAGGGCAGCAAAATTTTCGCAATCTTGACATGGTCAAAGCATATCATCAGATACCAGTTTACTCAGATGACATAGAAAAACCGGCCGTAACTACACTTTTTGGTTTGTTTGAATTTGTCAGAACAATATTCGATCTGAGAATGCAGGAAAAACATTTCAACGATTCATTCACGAAGTAGTTAAGAACATATCAGATATTTTTGTGTACTCAGACGGCGTATTGGTAACAGCCTCCGATTTTGGGTTGCATCTTGAAACACTTCATCGCATGTTAACAAGATTAATTGACTATGGCTTGCGTGTAAACCTGGCTAATCGCAAATGGCTTAATAAACTTATGATTTCTTATTATTTGAAAATTCCTCTGACGGTATTCAACCACTTGCATCAAAGGTTGAAAGTTTGATTGGTTTAGAAGAACCCAAGAATTACAAAGAGCTCCAAAGAATAATGGGACTGCTTTCTATTTACAGGAATCATAACCCGCAGTTTGCGCAAATTCAAGCCAGCCAACACATAAAAAGAGGAGAAATTAAGCTAATTTGTTTTTGAATACCATAGAACCCACTTTGACAAAGAATTGCTTGCAAAATAAACTGCAACCGTTAAGTTTCGTTATCTCATATTAGGCTGAAAAACTGTGGTTTTTCAGGACCACAAACCTATAGCTTGCACTTTTCGTCGAATAAGCGCATCTAATAACCATATTCCTCGACAAGCCAGACAGCTTTCTTTTATAGAAAATATACATGAAATTCACCATTTGTCTGGGTCGGAAATTATTGTTGTCGATTGTTTCTCTCGTCCTTCAGTTGGAAGTAATGATCTCAAAATGTATCCGGCGTCTATGTCGACGTTTATGATTTACCAGAATTAGCAAAAAGACAAACAAAAAATTTTTGTTCTCAAATAACAAAAGAATATTTGAACGGAGTACAAGAAGTTACTATTGGCAATGAGAAATTTGCGATATATCTGTTTTTCCCCGACTTTTTTACCTACAGATTGTCGCTTTCCTATTTTCAGCCAGCTGCATGACTTATGTCATCCTGATTGGAAAGTTGCAAAGAGGATGATACTAGCAAGATTTACATGGCCAAAAACTGGTCAAAATATCAAATTGTGCTGCAAAGAATGTCTTCATTGCCAACAGGGCAAAATTTCAAGATACACAAAACCTAAGAAATGCCAGATTAATGACGTCATTACCAGATTGAGTCATATGCATCTAGATATTGTGGGACCATTTTCAGCAGTTTCAGATTCTCCTTATAGGTATCTAGTAACGTTTACCAACAGAATGACAGAATGGGTTGAATCACAACCTGTATCATTAACTAAAGCTGATGTTATAATTGATGACTTTCTAAATTCGAGGTTTTCTAGATATGGCGTGCCTTTTCGCATAACCACATTCAGAGATTCTCAATTCGAAAGTGAATTTTTCGAATGCTTAGCAAAAACTATTGGTTTCTGTCGGCTAAGAACAACTGCTTATCATCTTCAAACAAACGTTCACATAGAAAGATTCCATAAAACACTTAAAGGGGCTCTGAAATCTGCTAAAAGTGATTGATCAGAGCCTTGCCTATTGCTCTCTTTGGAATTTGAATAAAGCCAGACGAAAATGGAATTTCTGCACTATCAGCCACCACTGGTCTTGATAATCTAATCCCAAATTCCATAGTCAACAAACAATTAGAAATCTGTCTTTTGAGTATATTTGCCAGCTACAAAGTCATCTTGACTGTTTAGTATTCACCTCAGAGAGAAAAACAAAAACAAGTTCTAAAGAAAATATATATTTATTCCGAAAGAACTCTCTTAAGGTTGTCATGTCTGGCTGCGTGTTGACCGTTTAAAACTGCTATTAGAGGCTCCTTATTCTGGTCCACACAAAGTATTCTCTTTCTATCATTTGCTGAAACCGTGCAAATTGCCCTTAGCCGCCAAAAAGAGCCATCAGCCGACCAAATGCAAAAGGAATCCCAACTAAGAGCAATGGCGAGAAAAAATTAACTTTTCAAGAGCGCCATTGTTCTTGTAATGAGCCATATAATCGAGCAATGCTCAAAGGCTGAAACCGTGCAAATTGCCCTTAGCCTATAAAAAGAGCCATCAGCCGAACAAATGCAAAAGAGAGCCCAACTAAGAGCAATAGCGAGAAAAAATTAACTTTTCAAGAGCGCCATTGTCCTTGTAATGAGCCATATAATCGACCAATGCTCAAATGTTATGACAAAAAATGCATCATCAAATGGTTTCGTTTAGATTGTGTAAGCTAAAGAGCACATCGACAAGGCTCATGATTCTGCTCAACGTGCAGAAGTACTCTCACTGCCAAGCATGTGCGTGAAGAATCTGAGAAATTGGGCAGTAACTGAACATTGTGCCATTATGTTGACATAATTACAGCTTTTTCAGATTGTTTACCACATTGTTATTCGCCACAAATATTTTTTTTTGGGTTATTATATTACACTTTGTCCCCAGAACTCCCCTTGAAATTGTCAGTAATAAAAGTTGCTTTCATTTACAAATACAGGCAACCTTAAAGGCAAGTATCGTACGAAAAAAACAAAAGTTCGGCCAGATTTCGTCCATTTTAGCACATAATTTCTCCTCTTTTACGACAGAAACCTTGCCTAATTGAGCATTCCCTACTCATTTGTAACCGTTAACTGGCATTAAAAGACTTTGTTTGTTATATTTGTTTAGTCACTTTCCATTTTGGTTTATTTTTAATTATTTTTGATAAATTTGGTTTTTTTAGGTTATTTTAGGTTATTACAGCTCATTTTACTTTGGGCGACGTGGACAACCTACTAGGCAATGTGGACAACTTATGGGACGATATGGGTTTTATTTTGGTAGATATTCTACGATAATCTGGGTATTTTGCCGAATTTGGTGGATACTCTATTTTGGTAGTGTTTTGGGTCTCCGACACTCAGGAGGGGGAGATATGTAGGACGTAGTAGCATTTAGAGGTAATGGTATCAAATATAGTCATATAACAAAAAGTCAAATCGCTCAAATTGAAATCGTAAATGTAGAATTCATGATTTTTATGTAACCACGTTTTAGCTTCATAAGCTTTGTTGATTGTCTTTATTACAGTTGACTTCTCTATAGGCTTCCATTACAGTAAAAAATAATATACATAATGTTTTAAAGGGAAAGGTGTATTTAAATATTAAGTTAGGATTCCCCAACTACTACAACACCATAATTTTTTAGCCCTACAAATAGGTTTCTCATCACGCAACATTTGATGAGAACCAAATCTGTAAAGATGTATTTTCAATGGTTGAAATGGTTGCTTGCGCAAGCTGCCATTTGTCTGACAATCATGCTCTCATCTATTGATACCTGACAAACATTGATTGAGAAATTTTGAATCAAACTCATGACCTTAAGATACATTTCACTGGCTTTAGGCTTCAATTTATTTATTTAATTAACTTACCATGAAATAATACTGATAATGATACTTTTACAAAACATTTCACCTGTTGTTTGACTTTAAAAATTGTGATAACTTTCCCGTTTAATCAGTATCATATTTCTTGTCGGTGTAAAATTTTGGAACCAGGCACGCGCAATGTTTGCAATATCGATGCACTGTTCAGCACCAGCAAAAAACGGTGATCTGTTCTGATGTTTTGTATTTGAATCAATAATCCATTCAAAAAGTGTCCAAACGCAGTTTTATGAATTCTAAGAAAAAGTTTTTTCAAGTTCTGTTTAATTTAGTATTATTCTTTGCTTTTTTACTACCTGGGTCGAATTTCCTCCCTAAAATCCTCCTATTTTGTTGTAAGAGTGGGGGGGGGGTAATTTGTCTATGGGTGTAAATTGATGTAAGAGTGTGGGGGTAATTTGTTCAGAGGGGATAAAATGATGTAAGAGTTGGGCTGCAATGGGAGGACTTTTGAGGAATTAACCCCTGACTAAAATTGCCATGTGGGCTGCAATGGGCTGCAATGGGAGGACTTTTCGGGAACTACCCACCTCACTGAAATTGCCATGTAAGAGTGGCTTGAAATGCGTTGCGATTGGAGGACTTTTGAGAAATAACCCCTTGACTAAAATTGTCATGTAATATTGGGCTGCAATGGGCTGCAATGGGAGGACTTTTCGGGAATTACCCCCTGAGTGAAATTGCTATGTAAGAATGGGCTGCAATGCGCTGCGATGGGAGGACTTTTGAGAAATTACACCCCTGACTAAAATTGTAATCTAATTTTGGGCTGCAATGCGCTGCAATGGGAAAACTTTTCTAGAATTACCCCCCGCGACTAAAATTGCCAGGTAAGAGTGGGCTGCAATGGGTAAAATGGTGTAAGAGTGACGGGGTAATTTGTTCAGAGGGGGTAAATTGATGTAAGAGTTGGGCTGCCAAGGGGGTTAAAATGGTGTAAGAGTGAGGGCGTAATTTGTTCAGAGGGGGTAAAATGATGTAAGAG
>NW_027451514.1:0-7500 GCF_964194025.1 Convolutriloba macropyga
ATAGATAGATAGATAGATAGATAGATAGATAGATAGATAGATAGATAGATAGATAGATAGATAGATAGATAGATAGATAGATAGATAGATAGATAGATAGATAGATAGATAGATAGATAGATAGATAGATAGATAGATAGATAGATAGATAGATAGATAGATAGATAGATAGATAGATAGATAGATAGATAGATAGATAGAGATAATAGATAGATAGATAGATAGATAGATAGATAGATAGATAGATAGATAGATAGATAGATAGATAGATAGATAGATAGATAGATAGATAGATAGATAGATAGATAGATAGATAGATAGATAGATAGATAGATAGATAGATAGATAGATAGATAGATAGATAGATAGATAGATAGATAGATAGATAGATAGATAGATAGATAGATAGATAGATAGATAGATAGATAGATAGATAGATAGATAGATAGATAGATAGATAGATAGATAGATAGATAGATAGATAGATAGATAGATAGATAGATAGATAGATAGATAGATAGATAGATAGATAGATAGATAGATAGATAGATAGATAGATAGATAGATAGATAGATAGATAGATAGATAGATAGATAGATAGATAGATAGATAGATAGATAGATAGATAGATAGATAGATAGATAGATAGATAGATAGATAGATAGATAGATAGATAGATAGATAGATAGATAGATAGATAGATAGATAGATAGATAGATAGATAGATAGATAGATAGATAGATAGATAGATAGATAGATAGATAGATAGATAGATAGATAGATAGATAGATAGATA
Organism: Convolutriloba macropyga; assembly: GCF_964194025.1. Lineage (NCBI taxonomy): Eukaryota > Metazoa > Xenacoelomorpha > Acoela > Convolutidae > Convolutriloba > Convolutriloba macropyga. The sequence goes on from NW_027451514.1 coordinate 797, forward strand.
GATAGATAGATAGATAGATAGATAGATAGATAGATAGATAGATAGATAGATAGATAGATAGATAGATAGATAGATAGATAGATAGATAGATAGATAGATAGATAGATAGATAGATAGATAGATAGATAGATAGATAGATAGATAGATAGATAGATAGATAGATAGATAGATAGATAGATAGATAGATAGATAGATAGATAGATAGATAGATAGATAGATAGATAGATAGATAGATAGATAGATAGATAGATAGATAGATAGATAGATAGATAGATAGATAGATAGATAGATAGATAGATAGATAGATAGATAGATAGATAGATAGATAGATAGATAGATAGATAGATAGATAGATAGATAGATAGATAGATAGATAGATAGATAGATAGATAGATAGATAGATAGATAGATAGATAGATAGATAGATAGATAGATAGATAGATAGATAGATAGATAGATAGATAGATAGATAGATAGATAGATAGATAGATAGATAGATAGATAGATAGATAGATAGATAGATAGATAGATAGATAGATAGATAGATAGATAGATAGATAGATAGATAGATAGATAGATAGATAGATAGATAGATAGATAGATAGATAGATAGATAGATAGATAGATAGATAGATAGATAGATAGATAGATAGATAGATAGATAGATAGATAGATAGATAGATAGATAGATAGATAGATAGATAGATAGATAGATAGATAGATAGATAGATAGATAGATAGATAGATAGATAGATAGATAGATAGATAGATAGATAGATAGATAGATAGATAGATAGATAGATAGATAGATAGATAGATAGATAGATAGATAGATAGATAGATAGATAGATAGATAGATAGATAGATAGATAGATAGATAGATAGATAGATAGATAGATAGATAGATAGATAGATAGATAGATAGATAGATAGATAGATAGATAGATAGATAGATAGATAGATAGATAGATAGATAGATAGATAGATAGATAGATAGATAGATAGATAGATAGATAGATAGATAGATAGATAGATAGATAGATAGATAGATAGATAGATAGATAGATAGATAGATAGATAGATAGATAGATAGATAGATAGATAGATAGATAGATAGATAGATAGATAGATAGATAGATAGATAGATAGATAGATAGATAGATAGATAGATAGATAGATAGATAGATAGATAGATAGATAGATAGATAGATAGATAGATAGATAGATAGATAGATAGATAGATAGATAGATAGATAGATAGATAGATAGATAGATAGATAGATAGATAGATAGATAGATAGATAGATAGATAGATAGATAGATAGATAGATAGATAGATAGATAGATAGATAGATAGATAGATAGATAGATAGATAGATAGATAGATAGATAGATAGATAGATAGATAGATAGATAGATAGATAGATAGATAGATAGATAGATAGATAGATAGATAGATAGATAGATAGATAGATAGATAGATAGATAGATAGATAGATAGATAGATAGATAGATAGATAGATAGATAGATAGATAGATAGATAGATAGATAGATAGATAGATAGATAGATAGATAGATAGATAGATAGATAGATAGATAGATAGATAGATAGATAGATAGATAGATAGATAGATAGATAGATAGATAGATAGATAGATAGATAGATAGATAGATAGATAGATAGATAGATAGATAGATAGATAGATAGATAGATAGATAGATAGATAGATAGATAGATAGATAGATAGATAGATAGATAGATAGATAGATAGATAGATAGATAGATAGATAGATAGATAGATAGATAGATAGATAGATAGATAGATAGATAGATAGATAGATAGATAGATAGATAGATAGATAGATAGATAGATAGATAGATAGATAGATAGATAGATAGATAGATAGATAGATAGATAGATAGATAGATAGATAGATAGATAGATAGATAGATAGATAGATAGATAGATAGATAGATAGATAGATAGATAGATAGATAGATAGATAGATAGATAGATAGATAGATAGATAGATAGATAGATAGATAGATAGATAGATAGATAGATAGATAGATAGATAGATAGATAGATAGATAGATAGATAGATAGATAGATAGATAGATAGATAGATAGATAGATAGATAGATAGATAGATAGATAGATAGATAGATAGATAGATAGATAGATAGATAGATAGATAGATAGATAGATAGATAGATAGATAGATAGATAGATAGATAGATAGATAGATAGATAGATAGATAGATAGATAGATAGATAGATAGATAGATAGATAGATAGATAGATAGATAGATAGATAGATAGATAGATAGATAGATAGATAGATAGATAGATAGATAGATAGATAGATAGATAGATAGATAGATAGATAGATAGATAGATAGATAGATAGATAGATAGATAGATAGATAGATAGATAGATAGATAGATAGATAGATAGATAGATAGATAGATAGATAGATAGATAGATAGATAGATAGATAGATAGATAGATAGATAGATAGATAGATAGATAGATAGATAGATAGATAGATAGATAGATAGATAGATAGATAGATAGATAGATAGATAGATAGATAGATAGATAGATAGATAGATAGATAGATAGATAGATAGATAGATAGATAGATAGATAGATAGATAGATAGATAGATAGATAGATAGATAGATAGATAGATAGATAGATAGATAGATAGATAGATAGATAGATAGATAGATAGATAGATAGATAGATAGATAGATAGATAGATAGATAGATAGATAGATAGATAGATAGATAGATAGATAGATAGATAGATAGATAGATAGATAGATAGATAGATAGATAGATAGATAGATAGATAGATAGATAGATAGATAGATAGATAGATAGATAGATAGATAGATAGATAGATAGATAGATAGATAGATAGATAGATAGATAGATAGATAGATAGATAGATAGATAGATAGATAGATAGATAGATAGATAGATAGATAGATAGATAGATAGATAGATAGATAGATAGATAGATAGATAGATAGATAGATAGATAGATAGATAGATAGATAGATAGATAGATAGATAGATAGATAGATAGATAGATAGATAGATAGATAGATAGATAGATAGATAGATAGATAGATAGATAGATAGATAGATAGATAGATAGATAGATAGATAGATAGATAGATAGATAGATAGATAGATAGATAGATAGATAGATAGATAGATAGATAGATAGATAGATAGATAGATAGATAGATAGATAGATAGATAGATAGATAGATAGATAGATAGATAGATAGATAGATAGATAGATAGATAGATAGATAGATAGATAGATAGATAGATAGATAGATAGATAGATAGATAGATAGATAGATAGATAGATAGATAGATAGATAGATAGATAGATAGATAGATAGATAGATAGATAGATAGATAGATAGATAGATAGATAGATAGATAGATAGATAGATAGATAGATAGATAGATAGATAGATAGATAGATAGATAGATAGATAGATAGATAGATAGATAGATAGATAGATAGATAGATAGATAGATAGATAGATAGATAGATAGATAGATAGATAGATAGATAGATAGATAGATAGATAGATAGATAGATAGATAGATAGATAGATAGATAGATAGATAGATAGATAGATAGATAGATAGATAGATAGATAGATAGATAGATAGATAGATAGATAGATAGATAGATAGATAGATAGATAGATAGATAGATAGATAGATAGATAGATAGATAGATAGATAGATAGATAGATAGATAGATAGATAGATAGATAGATAGATAGATAGATAGATAGATAGATAGATAGATAGATAGATAGATAGATAGATAGATAGATAGATAGATAGATAGATAGATAGATAGATAGATAGATAGATAGATAGATAGATAGATAGATAGATAGATAGATAGATAGATAGATAGATAGATAGATAGATAGATAGATAGATAGATAGATAGATAGATAGATAGATAGATAGATAGATAGATAGATAGATAGATAGATAGATAGATAGATAGATAGATAGATAGATAGATAGATAGATAGATAGATAGATAGATAGATAGATAGATAGATAGATAGATAGATAGATAGATAGATAGATAGATAGATAGATAGATAGATAGATAGATAGATAGATAGATAGATAGATAGATAGATAGATAGATAGATAGATAGATAGATAGATAGATAGATAGATAGATAGATAGATAGATAGATAGATAGATAGATAGATAGATAGATAGATAGATAGATAGATAGATAGATAGATAGATAGATAGATAGATAGATAGATAGATAGATAGATAGATAGATAGATAGATAGATAGATAGATAGATAGATAGATAGATAGATAGATAGATAGATAGATAGATAGATAGATAGATAGATAGATAGATAGATAGATAGATAGATAGATAGATAGATAGATAGATAGATAGATAGATAGATAGATAGATAGATAGATAGATAGATAGATAGATAGATAGATAGATAGATAGATAGATAGATAGATAGATAGATAGATAGATAGATAGATAGATAGATAGATAGATAGATAGATAGATAGATAGATAGATAGATAGATAGATAGATAGATAGATAGATAGATAGATAGATAGATAGATAGATAGATAGATAGATAGATAGATAGATAGATAGATAGATAGATAGATAGATAGATAGATAGATAGATAGATAGATAGATAGATAGATAGATAGATAGATAGATAGATAGATAGATAGATAGATAGATAGATAGATAGATAGATAGATAGATAGATAGATAGATAGATAGATAGATAGATAGATAGATAGATAGATAGATAGATAGATAGATAGATAGATAGATAGATAGATAGATAGATAGATAGATAGATAGATAGATAGATAGATAGATAGATAGATAGATAGATAGATAGATAGATAGATAGATAGATAGATAGATAGATAGATAGATAGATAGATAGATAGATAGATAGATAGATAGATAGATAGATAGATAGATAGATAGATAGATAGATAGATAGATAGATAGATAGATAGATAGATAGATAGATAGATAGATAGATAGATAGATAGATAGATAGATAGATAGATAGATAGATAGATAGATAGATAGATAGATAGATAGATAGATAGATAGATAGATAGATAGATAGATAGATAGATAGATAGATAGATAGATAGATAGATAGATAGATAGATAGATAGATAGATAGATAGATAGATAGATAGATAGATAGATAGATAGATAGATAGATAGATAGATAGATAGATAGATAGATAGATAGATAGATAGATAGATAGATAGATAGATAGATAGATAGATAGATAGATAGATAGATAGATAGATAGATAGATAGATAGATAGATAGATAGATAGATAGATAGATAGATAGATAGATAGATAGATAGATAGATATAGATAGATAGGTAGATAGATAGATAGATAGATAGATAGATAGATAGATAGATAGATAGATAGATAGATAGATAGATAGATAGATAGATAGATAGATAGATAGATAGATAGATAGATAGATAGATAGATAGATAGATAGATAGATAGATAGATAGATAGATAGATAGATAGATAGATAGATAGATAGATAGATAGATAGATAGATAGATAGATAGATAGATAGATAGATAGATAGATAGATAGATAGATAGATAGATAGATAGATAGATAGATAGATAGATAGATAGATAGATAGATAGATAGATAGATAGATAGATAGATAGATAGATAGATAGATAGATAGATAGATAGATATATAGATAGATAGATAGATAGATAGATAGATAGATAGATAGATAGATAGATAGATAGATAGATAGATAGATAGATAGATAGATAGATAGATAGATAGATAGATAGATAGATAGATAGATAGATAGATAGATAGATAGATAGATAGATAGATAGATAGATAAATAGATAGATAGATAGATAGATAGATAGATAGATAGATAGATAGATAGATAGATAGATAGATAGATAGATAGATAGATAGATAGATAGATAGATAGATAGATAGATAGATTAGATAGATAGATAGATAGATAGATAGATAGATAGATAGATAGATAGATAGATAGATAGATAGATAGATAGATAGATAGATAGATAGATAGATAGATAGATAGATAGATAGATAGATAGATAGATAGATAGATAGATAGATAGATAGATAGATAGATAGATAGATAGATAGATAGATAGATAGATAGATAGATAGATAGATAGATAGATAGATAGATAGATAGATAGATAGATAGATAGATGATAGATAGATAGATAGATAGATAGATAGATAGATAGATAGATAGATAGATAGATAGATAGATAGATAGATAGATAGATAGATAGATAGATAGATAGATAGATAGATAGATAGATAGATAGATAGATAGATAGATAGATAGATAGATAGATAGATAGATAGATAGATAGATAGATAGATAGATAGATAGATAGATAGATAGATAGATAGATAGATAGATAGATAGATAGATAGATAGATAGATAGATAGATAGATAGATAGATAGATAGATAGATAGATAGATAGATAGATAGATAGATAGATAGATAGATAGATAGATAGATAGAAAGATAGATAGATAGATAGATAGATAGATAGATAGATAGATAGA
>NW_027451514.1:15000-26240 GCF_964194025.1 Convolutriloba macropyga
TGTAAGTGGCAGCCATAACAGTGTGACTTTGGTAGAGGAAATCCAAACTGGTTCAGACATTCTCTGTTGTTGACGATGGTCCACTTCGTGTTGTCGGATTCATCAACTTGAATTGACAAAAATCTGTCTGCCCAAATGTTTGAAGGGGTGTGTGATAAAGAGCAGTTCTCATAGTGGCATTTTTGATAGTTCACAAATCCTTCGGAGCATTGGTCTGATTTCGGCATTGTTTCCTTCGCTAATGAAAAACTGGACAGTATGGCAAAAATGAGTAGAAATTGTGTATTTCAACAAAATTTTGGTGTCATTTTTTTACAGCACTAGGTAATTACACACTAATTGGAATGGGGATATAATTCCATTAACAGAAAAAGAGAAAACAAACTTTGCTGTAATGGTAGGTTTGCAGGTTATTATTTGAGGAGGGAGCTTCAGGATAATCATTTACAAATATGTGAGTATTCAGTTCTGAAGAACGTTTTTTTTCATTTTCACATTTTCTCATTGATACTCTCATTTTTCTGCTTTTCATATTTCAGTACAAAAAAGAAAGAGACAAAGTTAATAAATTTAATAAAATTTATTTTATTAAAATTTTATTATTTTATCTAAAAAATTTATGATTTTATCTGAAAAATTTAATATTTTATCTAAAAAAATTAAATATTTCATCTGAAAAGATTAATAAAATATATCTAAAAGATAAGAAAAACCTAAAGAAGTGCTTTTTCAGTTAATGTCTTTCAAACTTAGATATTAACGCTATTCTTTAAAGGTTTTGATAATGTGTGCGTGTTCAATCAAACGCCGAGAATTCTCGATGTATAGAAGAAATTGAGATAAAGATTGAAGCACACATCACATCAATTTTCAACATCAGAAATTTACCTCTATTTAGAACGAACAAAATTGCTTCCGAAAAAACAACTTCAGATGAAACAACTACATTTAAAGAAATTTTAATATGAGGGCTGCAAATGTAGAGAATCATTTGATGGTCTACATTGACTCGAACGCAAAATTGAAAAGCAATAAGATTCAATTTCGACAAAAATGCTCAAGAATTTGAAAACTAATTGTCAATCTCCGCGATTATTTAAAAATAAAAATGATTGGTTGGATTCTAATTCATGCTCAAGAGTCTTCTGTTTTGTCAAAACCTCTGAAACTAGAAAAACAATTTAATTGGGCTTTTTTCAGCAGTAGAAAAAAGCTTCTTCCAAGAACCTTTCACATAAGACATGTGGTCTTTGGTTAAAAAAACTTCATGGGCCAAAAAAGTAGCTCTGTATTCCTAGTGAGTTTCGATTTTGAGCGGAATTCTTGTTTAAAAAAATTCCGCTCAAAATCAACAAATACTTGAAATACAGAGCTACTATTTTAGCCGGTGCAGTTCTTTTAACCAAACACTACATATCTAAGGTGAAGAACAGAAAAGGTTGCTTTCAATATGAAGCCAAAAATTTTGACTCAACTCCCCTGAAGCAACAGGGAGCGAAGCGTCCAACGCTGGAAATGAGTCCTCTATGTGAAAATGAACATGCTGAAAATATCCAAAGAACAATTGCAGAAGCTGTCAAAAAAGCCATAAAAAGTGCAGTTGCTCAGATTGTGACATCATTTGAAGCAGAAAATCAAGAGTTTATTCAAACAAAAGTTAATTCAGCAATGACAAGTTTGAGAGATGACGTCATGAAATCACTGCAAAGTGCAAATGATTTTGTGCTGAACAAATCCTAAGCTATTTCAGTTTGCGAAGCCGAAATACTCTAAACATACAACAGGAGGGATAAGGTGAAGACCTTTGGAGTAAATGAGTCTGGGCCAGGTCAACAGGAGGAAGTCTCAGAAACTATTCGGAATGTGCTCGGTATTGCAGAAAATGATCGGTGCTGACGTATTAAAAAACGACATATCGATTGATCATCGTCTGCCTGCCAGGGGTCAACCCAAACAAATTATAATTAGGATTGAGAGAAGAGTTGCTAAGGTAAACCTAATGCGCAAGAAACGTCTATTAGAGGATATACAGGATGTGGGAAAAGTTAGAATCACTAGAGGATATCAGCAAAGCAAGAGCAAATTTTAGGGGAATGTTACGCGCGGATGTTAAAATAACACACGTTTGGTCTAAAGAACACGCCATGTGTTATAAAATAGCAAACGACACTATGTGTTATAAAATCTTCACTTTGCTTGATGGTGCTCTGAGTCTTCACTACAGCGTTCATGATGTTTTGTACTGTTTTCGGCAATAACAACAAGTCTGCTTCATCACAGTATCTCGCTTCTATTTATAAAACCAAAAACTGTCAGATCAAAGATAAGCATTTAAATATAAGATCAATTAAACCTCACTTTGAACAATTGGAGGCACTAATACTTAGTCTTTAGTCTCTCCTAGATATTATATGCTTAAATGAAACATGGCTTAATGATAAAGATTACTGCGCAGGCTACCTGATAAGTAGCTATATTCATTTTTGCATGAAAAATAGAAGATCGCTAAAATTGGTGGAGTTATGATAGAAGTAAGGAATACCTGCAGCTTCCTGAGGGTACTGGATTCGGTCTTTGATGAGAGCTTAACGGCAGAATTAGCATTAAATGATTTCAAGTTTAAAATTTGCGTGATAATTAAAAACAAACAAGAGAAAAATTGTGGAACGACTTGACAGTTTTTTCGAAATTGTTACAAACCTTTCGACTCCTTTAGTTTTTTGTGCTGATTTTAACATCAACACTTTGGAAAACAATCTGATGTTTAAAAACTACAAAAACGCAGTTTCATCTAATAACACTGAATGACCACCGGAAATTGCCACACTCGTAAAAACCCGTTGTTCAGGCACCTGTTTGACAATTTCCTATACCAAAACATTTTGTGCCACAGATAAAAGTTCATGAGCTGGAAAATGTATTGGGTCATTTTCCATTTTTGTTAGAGCGGATATTAAATTGTAATAAATCAAAAAAATATTTAGCGTTCAGGGATACATCTTCTCTCAAAAAACCTGCGAAGGTAGATAAGCTGTTAACTACTTTGAAAACGTCTCTTTATGAAAATTTTGACCAAATGGTGTACTGCGAAGATGTTAACACTGCTTTTATATATTTTAATAATATATTTCAACAAAACCTAAATTATTTTGCTCCGGTCAAGAATGTCCTTGAGAACTCAAATTTTTGTTTCCTTGAAACTCAACCTATATTGTTTGTGAATCAATTAACAAAATTGAAGTTTAAACAAAACAAGGCTCACGCGGAATGGAAGCGTGATCAGGACAACAAAGAGAAGCGGGCATTGTTCCTAAAGATCCGTAAATCTTTTGGAGACCAAGGTAAGAAATCAGAGAAGCAGTTCTACTGGAATAAGTCTAAAACATGTATGGGAGACTCAAGACACTAAAACTTATAAACTTCTTAATGAGATAAGTGGAACAAGTTGAACTAAGATAGACATACCGCTTCTGTGAATCTGCCCTCACTCAAGTATTGACCAAAATAATGAAATAGCTGAAGCATTGAATCATCATTTTACCAGCATTGCCAAATTGATTAAGGAGTCTATCGCGTCGGTAAATAATGAAGTTTTGCCTGATACAGGCAAATCAATCTACCTTTTTAGTGTTACTGAGACAGAAATTAGAGAATAATTGATAATTTGTCTTATAAATCATCTACTGGAGATGACTTATTAAGCAATATTATTATTAAAGACTCGAGAGGTGCTATCGCGCCGATTTTGTCTCATTTAATTAATCGTTCATATGAGGAACGCATTTTTCCCGAGCGACTAAAGAGGGCAAAAACTATTCCACTTTATAAAGAGGTATCAAAGACAGATATTAATAACTATCGACCTATTTCACTTTTAACTGTCTGGAGTAAAATGTTGGAATGTACAATTATCTTGAAAATTTCTCGCTAATACGAAAAGCAGTTCGGTTTCCGGCTTAGTAAAATTGATGCGTTGGTTGAACCGACAGAGATTATACAGTCTTCGAGTGAAATAACGATCAGTTTTTTCCTACATTAAGGAAAAATTTTTGACACACAAAACCTTGATATTTAATTAGATAAAAAAGAGGTATGGTTTTGGAGGAAATTGCTATAAATGGTTGAAATTGTATCTGATAAATAGAGAGCAACGTTTGGAAGCAAATGGTTTTTCTTCTGACTGGAAAAAGATAAATTCTGGTGTCTTGCAAGGCGCCATACTAGATCCTCTGCTATTCCTAATTTTTATAAATGATTCGCCTTGTGTATGTAGCAACTTGGACGTTCTTCTTTTCGCTGATGATACAAATCTCTTGTCTTCTACTTCTGAAGTCAGCAATGTCCAACAGGATCTGGTTACCATCAACACCTGGCCTAATGCCAATAAACTTAAATTAAAACAAAGGAAACAGCTATGATGATTTTATCAACACGTGCATCCAACTGTAACTTCAAGTTCAATCATAATGATATTGAAAAAAAAACTGTACGCAAGTATCTCGGTATCCTTATTCACAACAGATTTTCATATCAAGCGCAAATTGATTCTTTTAAATTGAGAATCGGAAAGCATTGCGGTTTAATATCCAAGTTACGTTACTATGTACCACGAAGCCAGCTCCTTACATATAATTTCAGCAATATTAAGACTATCATTCAGTATGGACTCCTTATATATGTTTGTTCCAACTATTCTTCGCTAGAACCAACCTATATTTTGCAGAAAAAATTCTGAATTTCATGTTTTTTCGTAAAAGGCGGGATAGTTTTTGGGACATACTTAAAGACAATCAAGTATTGTCTGAATTTGAGTTTCACGTTTATAAATTGCTCAAGTTTGTTCTAAGACCAGTTATCGGAGCGCACAAACAAGATTATCTAAATGGGATGTTTGATTTAAAGGATACGCGAGAAACCCGTCAGCAGAAAACACAGGTCGTTTTTGAACAACTTGCCAGACGCAAAATTGAACGCAATTACATTAAGTACGTGCAGCTAGATTTTTTAAAATACTCAGCAGAAATAAAATCATCCCTGATAATATCACATCTTTCAATTTGTGCCAGTTAAAGCCGTTTTGTCATGGTGTTAGGTTTTCGATTATACATAAAATGAAGACTTAGTTAAGCACGTTCTTGGAGTGTAATTTGTTTATTGTTTTTCCTTTTTATGGCTTGTGTATTTTGAAGTTTTTCTTAGTAAATTTGAGCAGCTATAAAGTTTTTCTCCGGATTTTGAGGAAAGATTTTTACAGTTACCTCCTTGAGATCACCTATTACCTCATTAAACCTCAATTTATTTTTTTTCTGGTGCCCTCTGTTGAGTATGTAGCTCGGTTGGACAGTTACATATTTTTTGGCCTCAAAATGTCGCTTACCCCTGCTGGGGGCTAAAAAAAATGCATGCTGCTGTCAGTAGCTGCAGAGAGCGTTACCAGAATACGTTTAATTGAAACTTAAAAAAAGTGCCAAAATGTTCCGATTTTTTACTAATTTTTCTGAATCTTTTGAGCTTTACTCAAATCTGGTTAATCCCATTTTCTGCAACTACCAGCCATTCAACTTGGCTTAAATGTTACTCAGTTTCAGTGCTACTGCTCTTCGCTTTAAAACCGTTTGTGGGTTTTTACTGTTCAGCTGCAAGTATTTTCATCTCAATTCTGTATTTCGGTTTAAACTGTTTTCTTCAAAGAGTACTTTGAAATAAGCAATGAGTGAATATGTCAGGCGTTCTGAGGGCCATAGGGCCCCTTACTTGTCCTTTCCGAGCATCAATTGCAATTGTTTCATGATTTATTGTCAGTTTTTGTTTTGTGATACAAAGGATAAACAAATTCTTCTTGTTCTTCTTCTTCTTCTTCTTCTTCTTCTTCTTCTTCTTCTAAATGCATGAAAAATGTCGAAAAAAATGAAAGCAAACTTCCATTCTGATCAGTTTTCTGAAATTCTAAATTTAACAAATTGATGATATATTCGGTTAAGATGTGATGGACCAGATAAATTTCAGTAATAATCCAGAGAATAATCCTCCCTGATAATCAAGTAGGAACAATTAGAAAAGAATTTGCTTTTAGAAATAATTGGCACTTATAGGTAGTTCCATCAATTAAAAACCTGTTTGATTTGCCTTTATCCTTAAATATGCAAATTTGAAATTGTTGCTGATCTGATGTATAATACAGAATGTTTTTTACAGTTCTTTTCTTTTTAAAAATGCTTCTGTTTATTTCAAGAAATTAGAAACAATTCACTAGCGCTCAATGCTGCAATATTTGTTTCAGCAAAATTATACAGTATATGGGAGAAATTTTTTCCTCGGTACTATTCGCCAAGTTGCTCGCATCTTAGGTTTGTAATTTATCATGTCGAAAAAGTGATGAACAAGAAAATATTTTTTAGCATAATAAAAAAAGTTTTTTCAATTTGACTCAACAATAATGGAACTACATCAGAGCAGAGATTCGCTTAGATACTTTAGTTGAATAAAGATGATGAGGTGGCTCTAAAAATGTAGTGCGTAATTTTTTCATAAACTTTCGCAAAAAAATCTATTAGCTCGAAGTTCTTTTTTTCATGTCGGTAGTTATAATTGTCGTTTTGAATTTTAGCTTTTGAAGTTATGAGTTTGTTCAAGTTTTTACAGCTTCTACAAGGGATGATTTAATGTTCTGAAGAAGTTTTGATCTCGAAAAATTTCCATTTTTCCATCGTTTTCGTGGCACCAAAATTGAAAAATCTCTGGCAACAAAGTCTCTTTTCAGCAAACGACAGCTCTTTAGAATTCAAATTTATATTTGCTAAAAAGTGATGCAAGTCTGTCTATAAGTTTTCGCTATACAGAAAAGTTGTGTTAATTTGCCACACTGTTAACGCGAACTGCATCAGAACAGCGATTTGTTCAAATTATTAACTTATATTGAAAAAATGACCCTTGAAGCTCAAAATATAGAACGCGTGAACTTTGCGCAAAACATTTCTAGAGAAAAATGAAAACGACGTCATTTTCTCAAAATTCATAGTTTCAATCGCCATTAAAATACAGCCCGTCCAAATTTAAATGTTGAGTTAGGAAAGGATTAATCTTTTTCTGCAAAATATCTAAAAAGATTTTTTGAGTAAGAAAACAAAAGAATCAACAAAAATTGAGGAGTTCAGCTCAATTTACTTGCCCAAATTCACATTTTTAAATGGTTGTTTTTAAATATCATAAGTAACGGGTATGCTGACAATCTTCTGGAAACAGTTTAGAAAAATGTTCTTTGGCAAACAGTAAATAATGAAAAACCAGTTTTGAGAAATGTACTTACATTTTTGCCCATATAATATCGAAAAATTTTTTAAAGCAAATGCTGTCAACAATTGTCGATCAGTGTACTTGTTTTTAGCAATTTAACCGCGGATTACCTAAACAAAATAGCAAAAATGCTCGTATCTATACATCCCACAAAACTTCCGTGTCTAATGCTCCAAAAATTTGGATTGTTCAGAACAGTTTTTGAATTTCTGAAGGAAAGTAGCCCTCCTTGAAGTCCGTAGTAGTTGCAATAAGCATTTTTCGATATAAAATTCAACTTTTGATCAACATTGAGATCATCTATGGTGACATTATTCAGCTCGCAAATACGATTTTGGCAGAAGTTGAACGAAGAACAGTTGTTGTTGTTGTGACACAGTTCAGCACATCCACGGCTAAAAAAATTGAAACATAGTTTTTGGTTTTTACTTTTTGTTACAATCATCTTGACAACATTGTTCTACACGGTCGGCTCAATAGATGCCGTACAAGATGGGGGGGGGGCTGCGTACAACATTGAAGTTTGTGATCAACACTTGCAATATATCGTCATTATTTTTCACATTAATATTTTTTCAGCTTCAAATGAAGAGATCTCATGCGAACGTACATCTCACTCATGTGAGTTTCACTGGGACGTTTTGCTACTCGATCCATTGAAGTTCTCAAAGTCGCAAAAGTAAATATATATCAAACAAGGAGGCTCGGTAATGTGCGTTCGCATATTAAGTTCCGACCCCGCTCAACTAAATTTTACACTTAATTGTCTACCAAAGGAGGAAGAGAAAAAAAAATTAACATATCAACATATTGTTCAACAAACTACTGAAAGAATAAAACAATCTACCTTAGAGGGCCTATGAGACCTGTGGCTACCATAAAATGTCTGCCGGAAAAGAGGGCTATAAAAATCAAATAGTTGCAAATATTAATTACGACCAAAACTCCTTATCCATTTTTTGAAAACCATTATAAACCAAATCAAAATGGCATCGTATAAAATTTAGACTAAGAAGATTAACTGGCATTTTTTGCAACAAAATATGGGACTTCTCCTCAATGCGAATTGGCAACAAGTTGACTAGAAATGAGCAAAAGGAGGCAAAGTTTATTAAAACATTGCTTTTTTAAAAAAAGAATTGAATTCGAACTGATTAGAAACATTACACATCAAATGAAATCATTGAGAGAGTCTTTCATACTTCAATAGAAAGCGACTGAGGCCTTTCATTATCCAGGATATGCCATACGACTACAAAAAGAACGACAAATACAGGCAAAAACGAAAAATTTGCACGAAAAATTATACACGAAAACGATGTCCCCCCAATCAATTAAAAATTAAGCTGATCACTAAAAACAAAAAAACCTTCGTTTGCAATTTTTGCGAGTACCAACGTTTGTAAGTCAGATGACGCCCATTTTTGTGATACTGTGAAAAGAAAACAAAAAACCTACAAAAAAGAGGCAAATTTGCAAAAATCACAAAAATTGGTTTTATGAAAACTGGTTGTTCCAAGAAGAAAGACCATTTAAGGAATATAGAACCGTTAAGAAACGCAAATTGCATTTCAAAAGCTGAATGATGTGAATTGTATATAGAGATGCTTAGCTACAATTTAACAGAAATAAAATTGGCAGATCTCAAAAATCTATTTTTTTATTAAAAACAAATTTTTTCAAAATTCATAACCAACAGAAGCTTTTTTAAAAAGAAGACAGTTTGTCTTAAAACTTCTCGCAAAACAAATTGCGACTGTTATTAATGAGACTAAATCAAGGACTATAAAATAACATTAAATACAAGCTGAATTAATAAATTTCACAAACAACTTTACGAAACCACAGTTTTGAAGCCATTAAATTGATAAGATATTAACCGCAAGAATATAGCATCTTGATTTGCGTCTTCTTTGATCGTTACAACGGTTTTTTGTAAAAAAACTATTACAAAATGACAACAAAAAGAACCACAAAAACTGAAAAGTATCTAAACTTCACAAAATTCTTCTGAAACAAATTGTCTAAGCTTTGAAGACATCATTTAAAACGTTTAAACAACATAAAAACAGTTCTCTGATTCAACAAAACAAATGAAAAGCTCTAAATTATGAGGCTAATTTACGAAATTGATACAACATTGAAAAATTCAAAAAAAAAACGCAAACCAGAACAAAAAGGGATAAGTTGAAAAATATTATTACTCTTTTTTTTTTAGAAAATCAATTCGAAAGTCAAAACAACCTTTAGCTATTTACCGATATCAGCTATCAAGTTCACTTGTTTATCTATAGTTGGCCACTGAGAACTTTAATTAGACAGTATTTGGCATATGACAACAAAAATTAACAACAAATAAACAGCAAAATAAAAAAAACTCTGCCAACTTCTGCGAGAGAACGGTGGCGCACCGCTTCAAACTATATGATATGAGAACAAAAAATATGTTCAGTTTCAAATGTTGTAAAATTTTCTTCAGATAGATTGTTAAATAATGTGACAATTTACAAAAGAAACAAAAACAACAGCAAAAATGGGCAATTATGCACAAAAATCAGAAAATTGTGTATGAAAACTCGTAGTAGCAAAAGAAAGAAAACCTTCTGTTAAAACAATCAGCCGCAAAATTAGCTTTTATTTTATAAGGAGGAAGGGTTGACCTGTACTTACCGAGAATAAGCAAAATGTTGACTATAATAATATAAAAATTGTTAAGTTCAAAAAATCACAGAAATTTCCTTAAAACAAATACGTTCGATACCATAAGAATACATTAGGTAACAACCAAATGAATACAAAAGGTTCACTTGCACCTCATGAGGAAGGAATTTAGATCTTTGAGTGGTTAAACCTAAAAATCACACTGCCAAAAGAATAACACTTGAAGGCAAATGACAAGAATTGAGTTAAATTTTAATAAAACTCTTCCTCAAAGCCATAAAAACCTTTTGGTTCTCTGAAAACAGACTGTATCTACATTCGGCATCAAATGTACCTAAATTATAGCTGTCATTATCGGAGCCGTGCATAAAAAAATATTGTCAGTAATTAACATTAAAAAAACAAAAGCAAAATATTTTGAAAAAAGGCAGCATCAAAAATAAAAACCAAAAAGTCTCCGATTCTAAGAATCCATGATATTATCGAACCTGTCCCTGATTTTGTCGCGCACCCAGCAAATTGACCAAGTGTTCCAAGTGTTTGCGAATTAGACCAATTGTTGAGTGGAATTCTTCAAATATTAAAAAAAAACAACGATGCATTTTGTATAATTATCGAGTTAAATCTGTAAAAAACGGCAAAGTTTTAAATCCAGAAGACTTTCATACAGCACATAAATGCAAATTGCGCTCTTTCTAAGATTAGTCAGTCTCTGTAAAGGTTTCTAGTTCACTAAGTATGGCAAACTTTAACAAAGTGGACCAAAAAAGCATATTTTGTGCCATTTTTGATGAAAAAAGTTTGAATTTTGAAAATATTATCAATTTTTTTAGTAAGAAAAACTTTAATCGAAAAATTCAGCAACGCTCCTTTATCTCTAACCGTAACAACAACACTCTGCCGTTAAAATTTTTAACTTATTTTGAATTATATTAAGGAAATGGTGACAAATTTTAGCATAAATTACTGAAAATGTGAACAAAAACAGCCGAATGTTCACAAAACTTTAAACCTCGATAACTCCCTGTAAAAAACAAAAATCGAAAATATCTTTTTAATTCCGTATTCTACGATGTATGGGCTTTTTATTGATACCACTCACAATTCTCTACGATTAATATATCGATCGGCCAAAATTGACAACCAAAAAAACCCAGTTGAGTATATAGTTCCTCCCTCCCCACTAAAGTGGGGTCGGAACAACGAGTGATCGCAATGACATACATAAATATGACTTGTGATCCAGACTTATATATAGTTTGCTACTCGAACTTAAATAGCTTTTC
>NW_027451515.1:0-24282 GCF_964194025.1 Convolutriloba macropyga
CATTTTTATATATATATTTATATTTAAATATTTATATATAAATAAATATTCATGTAAATATTTTTATATATATATATATATATATATATATATATATATATATAAATATATTTATATGTATGAATATATAATTATTTATATTTGTATATATATATATAAATTTATTTATATATATAAATATATATATATATATATATATATATATACATATATATATATATAGATAAAAGCTAGAAAGAAGATATATATATATATATATATATATATATATATATATATATATATATAAACATATATACATATTCATATATATTTATATACATATTCATATATATATATATATATATATATATATATAATGGATTCATTCATATGTATATTTATCGGAGCCTCTGTGAGATTACATTAGAAAGACAATGATTGCCATTTTTGAGAACTGCCGTCTTCGAGAGCCCTTGACGACATGACAATAACCAAGAATAAACAAGAATGATAATAACCAAATTTTAATTAAAAAATTGATCAACATTAACGAACAAAAACTAATTAATTTTTCTGAAAATTTTTAATAACAAAATCAAAAGGACAGCAGATAAAACCAGTAAAAAGTCCAAACTGAAATAGGGAAAAATCAAATAAAAGAGTGAATAGCATCTCAAAACATTTTGTGCAAATCCAGAAAACATATTTAACCAGTAATTAATAAATCTAGCCATCAAATGGAAAAAAAAACAACAAAAGAACAAATTTTGAAAAAAAAATTGCAGTTCAATGAAATCATTAGCTAATAACTGCTAATATAATATGGGTTCTATTTAATACCAGGTGAGGTCTTTGAGGCCTGTCAATATCCTGAAAATATCTTAAGACTACAAAAGCACCTAAAAATCAAGCATTCAGATAGTTTTTGGGAGAAAATGGTATTGAAGTTGTTGAAAATTTGTATGAAAACTTGAAGCATCAGAGCCACCAAACCGTTAGTTAAAATTCAAATTTTATGAAGCTTTTTAATAGCTACAAAGAAGATGCAACTGTGTTTGCTGCGACTATGCTATAAATTAACAGAAAAAAGATAAAAACGGAAAATTTTAACTGATCAATCATCTTGAAAGCAAATTTATTCAGAAGTCATAACAACAACAAATTTTCAACAGACATAAACTATATGAAGCAAACGTATGAACTCAATGGTGCGTCAAATTTTTCACGAAAAATTTTTGAAAACACAGTGTTGAAGATTTAAAATCCTAAGCTATCGATTGATAAATTTAGGTCATTGTAATTGGGACAAAATAGAAATTCAGCACGCCTTATTTTTTAGCAGGACTATGCAAATATACAACAAAAAATATCGCCTTCGGAAACTTTATTACAAAAACAGAAGCTATTGAGACTTTACTTGCGGAAAAGTTTGGTTACCAGATATTGCATGCAGCATTGTTTCATAACTTTTTTTTTCGGAGAGCTAAATTTTAGTATAGACCTTTTTTGCACAAATTTTTACCTGCTTTTGATTTTTTGTTTAGGTAGCAAAAACAGATCTATATTGCGAATCAAAAAGTTACTTAGTTCAATACATTTATTTCTAACAGAAATGGAATTGAAAGCGAAATGAAAACCCGTCAAAACAAACTGATCTCTTGATGTTTTCTAAAATTTTCTATCGGTTTGTTTTGTAAAACAAAGTTAAATATTTAAACTTGATAAATTTTTGAAAGGTGATCAACAATGATCTCATCATTTTTAAAAATTGTTGTAAACTTTTTATTTCTTTTTTGGCCAATTTTCTTACCAAACTATTTCTGAACGTCTTTTCTGAGTAATTCAGCATTAAGTTTTGAAGCACCACGCGGAACAGAAGACGAGATTCTGATCCGAAAATCTGAATTGCCAAAATAGAGACAATATATCATAGTAAAATTGTTTTGCTGGGAGATCATATCATAATAGCAGTTTCAATTGCGTTTTTGAAAAATCAATCAATTTGTTGGAATTTTTGAAAAATTTATTTTGATTTTGTTGTCGTTGCAGAAATTCTCAGAATGTGTTGAACAAAAAAACAGGCATTCCAAACACATCATGAAGACAAGAGTGCAAAATTTTAAGAAAATTGGCGTAAATTAATTAAAAACATAAAATCAAAGAACGTTAACAGAATTAATATTGTAATTAGTAAAATAACAATAATAATTAACCAAATTACAATGGTACCAAAAACTATGAAAAGATTTTTTTTTGCTTTTAATTTTCATATAAAAACATCCACTAAAGTGTTACAAATCGTTAAGATTAAAAATTTAGCAGAGATCTGATACTCATTTTTTCCACATACACAGAAAAGTAGGAAATCTAAAGGGCTCTGTTTTCATTAAAGCAGAAAAAAATTAATGCGATCAGAAAAAAGTGCAAAATGATGTTATAATAAATCTTTGATTTCCTACGTCTAGATTAAATTCGCTTTGTTGATGATTATGCAGCGACGCTATCTTTCGTTTGATTTATCTGAGAAACTTTTTTGATGAAAAAAAAACAAGCAACTTGGACAAAGAGTTGCTTATAAAGTGGGGTGCTTAAAGAGTATCGAGGAGGCTGCTTACTTTAATAGAACTTCTAATTTCTTTGGAGCCAGCTGGTATCTAAATTTATCCATCTGAAGCAAAAATGGAAAATTGATTTTGATTGAGAACTTCAAAAACTCTTTTAATGAGGTATTGCACCAAAAAAGCATCATTTTTGCGCTCCCAAGCAAATAAACAAACAGAATTTAGGGACTATAAGTCATAATATGTACTCTTTTTTTGTACATTATACGCAGAATATTGACAACGCACAATGTTTTATGTGTCATGTCAGAGCTTGCATGATTACTAAGAAATTTTTACAAATTCTTTGGAAAACAAAGACCACATTTTTTGCTTTCAAAAATTTATTTGTGATCCTTGTATGATTTCTAGGATACCTTAAATGATCTTTTATTGTTTCAACTGGAAAATCATACAAATCATAGATGGACTTGAATGATTACTGGGAACTACCCGGGATTTTTGTTTGATCTCCAACCCGGGTTTTTTATAGTGGCAGCCGCAGAGCATACGAGCTCAAAAACGGTACCATTGATATTTAGTTCAATTTTGCTGCCAAATTCCAACGTCTTTCTCACGAAAGCCTTCCCCTTCCCCCCTTTTAGTTGACATAGATGTGACATTTCTCTGTTGAATTAGAATTGTAGAAGAATCCATGAGATATATGGCTTATTTTATATTCCATCGAAAATTTTAATCAAGTTTCAAACTCGCTTAGTTTTGAAAAGCAAAAAACATCAGGCTCAGTTTGTGGAAAACTTCTTTTTTTAAAGTTTTTGGCTAGAATTTAGGCATATGAAAATTCCAGAACTTACCAACAAAGCATAGAATACACAAAAGTGCATAATGCATCCTGCGTTAGCTGATGTAGAAGTTATGTCTATTGAAATATAGCCTTCATAATCAAGTGATCATTGGAAATGTTATTCAATGTCGTTCTTGTTTGCAGTGAAGATTTTCAGAAAGACAGAATCGGTTGATCGAGAACAATAAAATCACAATCAAATAATCTGTGATTTCAAATGGGTCAACATAATTAGAACTGTCCATTTGTGGTAATTTATTAATATCTCTACCCGTGTCGAAGTTACCCCCCCCCCCCACCCCTGATTACCCCCTAACTGATGTAAGAGTAGGGGGGTAATGGTCTATGTGGGGTAAATTGCTAAGCGCCTTAATATAATATTGAAATTTGATTCACCTTGTTGCTCCTCAGCACTGAGCGATTTTTTGCTTGTTTCTACCTCTTTCGCCGCGATTAATTTTACCGCTCTTAATTTAGTACCATGTTTTTACCCCCCGATCATATAAGCAGGCAATTTTTTCGACCCCAAAACCATTTCTCGAAATTCATCATGTGCCTAAATTTGATTGCTAATTGACCAATTATATGCAAAATTAAAATAGTGGCTAGATGACAAGGGTAAAACAAATAGGGGGAAAACAGGAAAAAAATTTTGCTCTACAAAATCTTCCCCCATTTTATAAAGCTCGTAAAGAATGAATACTTGTTTGATAGCTCCTTGTTGCGGAGGGAACAAGATATGATAGTTCCAGTCCAGCTTCATTCATTAGAAAACGGACAATAGTTGTTACTTTAGATCGACAGACTCTTCATCTTGTAACTCTTACCTCATATTGTTAGTCGATGTTCTCAATCCTTATAATCGTTCAACTTCTTCACACTTATTCTTACGCCCCCCCCCCCCTAATTTTAACGTTGTATCTCTTCACCCCCGAAATTTTTAACGCCAAACATCCCCACAAACGCAAGGACACTATTTACAAAACTGAACTTTAATTTATTACCAAATCATTTTAGATATAAATTAAGGCAAACAAAATCTTGGTTAAAAGAAAGCGGTTAAAAATTAATGAAAAGATCATCAATTTTTGAACTACATCTTTACGAAATATCAAAACTTTTAACGCAAGTGATTAGACAAAAGCCTCACAACGAAATAGTAAAATGTTTTATCACACAAAAAACATTGGCAAAATCATTATGAGGCAAATGAAGAGTGAAGAAACTGGTATCGACTTGTAAACTTACAAAAAGCAACAAAAAAGAATCTCTTCAAGAATCCGAATACTATACAAAACATTTATCAAATTAGATAAAAGATTAAATGAAAAGCAGGCCGAGACTGATGTAACTGAGTTTGCTCGTTTTTTTTCTATATATGAAAGATTACGTAGTGTTATTTTGGGTGGGGGTGGGCGTCTCATATATATAAAATTAAATCTATTGCAGGAAAAACCATCCCCTCTTGCGATACAAAAAAATCTATAAAGCCTGATTTTGTTCACTCCGATTTGGCGCCGAAGACGTAAGAAAAGATTATCATGATTTTAAAAATTTGTTAAACCAATCTGAAAACGAACTTTTTTTTATTAGTGAAAAAGCTGGACATCTATTCTAACATAGAATACATTCAAGAAATCGTATTATTAAACCTTTTACGACTCAGGCAAAGAGGTTTTTTAAGCTTTACCTAAAACGAGTTTAACATCCAAAATTAAATAGAGAAAAATTTATTTTGAGTAAAAAGTTTGCTGCATTAAAAGGCAAAGAGCAAAGAGATGAAACTAGATTTAAACAAACGAACAGCCAGGCAGAAAAAAGAACCCAACCAAAAATTGTTAAAAGAATCGTAATATCGGCGAAGAAGATTTAAGAGAAAAACTCTAAGTTTATCATTTCAGATTAGTAACAAATCTTTCGTCTTAGTTTTCTTAATTCTATCACCTAGATGGGTTGTCTTGATTCTCAAACTTCCTACGTGGTATATTTCTAGCAGCTGGAGTTTGATGAACAAATGCTCCGAACAAAAATGCGCAAAATACAGTTGACACTTTAGTTGGAATGGAACCCCGGATCTAACGCGCTTTGATATACAGCGCTAATTAAAAGAAAAAACATTGTGTTTTTTGTGCATGTTTTTGTGTTTATGAGTCATTTACTTTTGTTTGTACTGCTCATGTATTTCAGCCACGATGTTGTGCAACTGTGCTTGGCAAATTGCCTGAATGCCTCTAACTGCGCAGCGCAAAATGCCGTCTTTCTTTCGTCTGAGCACCAATTAAAACCGCCTTATTCTTTTTGGGGCATAACTACCCGGGCTTTATACTACTGTAGCGGCAGTTAAATATCTCTACTCGACTCTACTCTACCATACTCTACTCTAATCTACTCTACTCTAAACTGACTCCCACGTCAACCCCCACCACCCCCCCCCCCCCCACAACTTCCACCTACGCCACCTCCACCTCCCACCCCCTCCTTCTACCTCGACTCCACCCCTCCCTCTACCTCCACCCATCTCCACCGCTTCCACCCCAATGCTGTAAATGCACCAATATATGGTTTCACATCAGGCGTACACATGGCAGGCAGCTGAATTTGTCAAAAATTAGAGCTAGAGTAGTTTTTGGGGGTATTGCGATTTTATAATACTCAAGTAGGTGACCGAGTTATTCGAAATTTTCATAATTTTTTAGTTTTTTTGTATGAACAGTCTGATGACGAGAAAATTATGAAACATTCTGTGCAGTGTTTGAAACTAATGTAATTGAGGCTGCAAAGAGAAGGGACAGTGGGTCCAAATGAATGGTCAGCCTGAGGTGATTTTGACACGTTTTTATACTTCTATTTGTTTGGTCCAGTAACGTTTACTATAGAAAGTCATTGGTACAGCGCTGCGCCCAAAGTCCGGGACGCAAGTTATTGCCTTAAAGTTGTCTTTATTTGTATATATAAGTAATGATAGCTTAGCGTATTTGGAGTAGAAAGAAAAAAATTTTCAGGAAACGAATAAAAATTAGATTCAGTGGACGCCAAATACAAACTGATCGTTCCATAATCAATACCTTTGGAATGCAAAAAAATCACAATCTGACCTGAATATTGTAACAAAGTGAACTGATAAAACACCTTTAAAAAAGTTTGGTTCCGATTGTGATTTTGTGTAGACTAAAAGAAAACAATTATTGAGTGTCCTCTCTGCATTTAGCGTCAGCTGGTTTTTTTGTTCAATTAGTATCCCTTTCTTTTTCTCTGCTCAGATTTTCTCAGTGAGCTGTACTTTCTTGAACACCTGTTTGTAATATTGCAATCTTTGTGGAAGTATATAATCAAGTTGCCCGCATTGAGATACGTTCCAGATAGAAAAATTTGGAAGAGAAGCGATGTCTATCGAAAAAAAAGAAAACTTTGGTTTTTTTTTACAAAGTGTTGTATGAATTCAAATTGAAAATTTTACTTATATCTGAAATTTTTCTCTTTTCCTTATAATTATCAAAAATAGCCGCTACAAGTTTTGTGAAATATAGTACATAACCTGTAGAAGAATTAGACACGAAAAAGTCAAATATTTTTGAAATTTTTCAAATTGTCCTTGATTTCAAATTGCTCAAGATTACAAAGCCTTAAAACGAATATTGATTGCTTTCAGCAAGAACAGTTTAAGTAAGGCTTGAAAATGGAAACTTAGGGAAAAATATTTCTTTTATGGATCAAAATTTGGAAAACAAATTGGGCACCAAGGGAGATATATTTTTTTTCAACTACCTTCTTTTTCGGATAATAAAAATGTTGGAAATAGAATTTTTGTATCATGTCAAGTTTTATAGGAGATCAGAAAACCCAAATGGCTTAGGTACGAGTCATAAAGTATCAAAAACCAAAGTTTCAAGACAAATATATTGACAAAATACAATAGGAAAGGAGATAGGGATTGCAGATTACCCACCTACCCAATTGTGGCGGACCATTCGATCTACTTCACCCATAGTTTTCCACAAAATTTATATTCAGACATGTAAATTTGTCTTAAAATATAAAAAATGCTACATATAACTTTTCTGAAACTGCTTCAATTAATTGTAACCAAATTCCACAAACTGGCCGTTAGCCAATTTGAGGAATATGATAACAAAATTGTTGCCTCAGATAATTCTCTTTAAAAACATGATATACCACAGTGTGCAGTATTCACTCACCACGCGCTAAGTTTTGATCCACAAATAAGGAAGTGAATAATTTTTTTCAAAATAAATTTTAATTGGAATTTACAGACGCTTTAAAAACAATGAAGTGAGCAAAGATTACCGCTATATTCAAACTGCCTAGCATATACTAAGTCAAGAAACATTACAATTAAAATGTTGCTTATTTTACATTTGATTATAATATGTAACTTATATGACAACAAATATATATGCAAATAAATTAAAGAAAATGTCTCTAAATATGCAGAATAAATTGAAGAAATTTTTATTAAGACCAATTTATAAAGTAATTTATAAAGCAATTAGCAATAATTCATCGAAAGTCATTATTGCTGAGAAGCTTTTCATATGAAAACTCCACTTCTGCACCACAATTTTGTGACTGAGATTATTGGTCGACCTCAATTGTCTCAAAAATCTTTCCATAAGCCAGTAGTCGAGGGGTATTTTTTCAGCAAGATCAGCAAGAATCTAATTTCAGTTCTCTTTGTTTTTTAAATCCTTTCCAAGTATTTGTATGAATAGGCAAAAGTGGCAATTTTTACCTAGCAAATTATATGCAGGAGCTTCCCGAGGGCTAAGCTTCGCAGTAAAAACATAGTTAGGAGATTGCCTGAGTTCTTATTGGTGTCCAAGGACACGAGTATTGTTTATTAACTAACTTATTATTAACTAACTAACTAGCAATATTTACTTATTGGTTGCTGTTCTTTTGACGTAGGAAAGTTCTTGATGATCGTTGGCAGCATTTTCTCCAAGCGCTGTAGTTTTTCTCCAAAGTCCAGAGACAATATTTTTTTAAAACTTTTCCTGAATAAGGCAATAAGAAAAAAAATTAAAAACTTCAAAACGTTTAATGTAAAAACGCATTTCTTATTGTGGTCAGTATGGTTTTTCCTTCAATCGACGTTACCCACACTCTTTTCATAACCCATTGGATATTAACCATTAGTTCCTTTGCTGTTTTCATAGCTAATACGATCGACTCTAATTCCTTTTATGGGTATGTTTTAGCAACTAGTAGGCGCAGTTTTGCAGGTTCACAAGTCCATAGACATAATGTTTTTAGAGTTATTGTCAACCCTGACAGTTATCAATTGCCCCGTGTTCCACGCAGAACATTTTTTGGTCAACCATCGAGGATGGTCGATTCTGATCGTAAATAGACTCAAAATAATTCAATCTCTCAATTAGGGCAATATTCGTGTTCGAGTCACACTGAGCTCCTCAAATATAATTTACACACCAATGCATCAAGTTGTCGACGGATTGTGGGGTCAAATATGTCTCTGATCGGACTAAGTTAAAAATTGTGCTGCAAGTCAGCTGTGATCAGCCTCACTTGCGCTTTATGATCAGAGGAACTTGCTCTGGAAGTCATACATGATCAGAACCATTTGCGCGCGAATGCGCTGCAATCCTCCCCTCGTCAGACTATGCTGCGCTTTGAGGTAGTCCAGCAATTTTGAGCGCAAAAAGCACAGTTTTGCGCCCAGTTGGACTGAAATGCATAGTCAATTTGGCCTGAGACCTCAACATTAAAATGTGCAGATATTGTTTGAAAGTATAATTAAAAAACTTCTTTGATCTGTCGAAAGAATTTATTAATATATATCTCTCTCTATCGCTGTAAAAAATTTAAAGTTCTAATTGAAATTAAAATTTCGAACACTTATTTTAAGGCACTGTGAAAAAGGAGTCATAACATCATCTCGATAAATATATACAAGATAAGGTGAATAAAAGTTATTAGTTAGCACTAAACTATAATTCTTCCAACGAGAACAAATAGAAAAGATGTACCCTGAAATCAGCACGAGTTTTTGTCGTCGGGTATCAACTGGCCGAAATATGTCAAGTCTGTTCGCTCAGCAGAAATCTCCACAGTTGTCACTTCCCGCTTTTGCTTCCCCCTGTAACCACGCTTCGGCTGTTTACACCATCGGTCTATAAGTACAGAGTTTATTACAAGAGATAAGACAAAAACTTAATTTGCACAAATCATGCAATACGGTCAGGCAAGGGGGGGTAAAGGGGGAAATGGGGGGAATTTTTAGTTTTTATCCCCCAAAAATTAACCGCCAAAAGATGTAAGATTAGAGGGTAATTTTAGGAACTGAGACGGTGTAAGATAAGGCGGTTAATGGGGAGTAAGGGGGACTTTTTAGACTATACTCCCCAAATAGTGCCCAAAGAAATGAAAGATTAGGAGGTATTTTTCAGGGGGTAAAACGATGCAAGGTTAGGGGGTAATTGGGGTTAAGTAGGGAAATGTTAGATTCCCCCCCAAATTACCCATCTAAAACTATGGATAACGTTAGGGGTAAAAAATATATAAGATAAGACAGGTAATGGGGTACGATTTATGTTTTATACCCCCCCCAAAAAAAAACCAAAAAAAGAAGTAAATTTAGGGCTCAGAGTTAAAGGTGTAAAACGATGTAAAATTAGGGTGGTAATGATTGAATGAGGGTAATGGGGGTTAAATTTTAGAAATTACCCCTCTGAAAAAGCCCTCAAAAATATGTAGGAGTAGGGGTAAACTTAGGTTGATCAAACAATGTACGTTTATGGGTAATGGGGAGTAAGGGGGATTGTCAGATTTTACATCCCAAAAAGTTACCCCTCAAAAGGAATTAAGATTACGGGTAATTTTGAGGGATAAAACGATGTTAGATAGGAAAAGGTAATGATGAGTAATGGAGGAATTGTTAAATCTTACCCTCAAAATTAAAAATCACCATCAAAAATGATGTAAGATTATGGGGAATTTTTAGAGGCCGGTGGGTTAAAACGATGTAAAAAGTGAGGTAATGTGGAGTAATGGGGAATTTTCAGAGTTTACCCCCAAATTTAACCCCCAAAAATATGTCAGATTAGGGGGTAGAACGATGAAAGATTACGGGGGTAATGGGGAATAAGGGGGAACTAGATTTACTCCAATCTCCCCCACACCATAAAAAATACTCCACAAAGCTGTAAAATTAGGAGTAACTTTAAATGAATGAAACAATATAAAACAAGGGGGTAATGGGGTGTAAAGGGAAGTTTTTAGATTTTACCCTTCAAATTTACCATCCAAAAGATGTAAGGTTAGACGGTATCTTAAGCGGGTAAGACTGTAATATGAGGAAGGTTTTAGATTTTACGCCCCAAAATTACCCCCCAAAGAGATCTTAGATTAGGGGGTAATTTTATTGGGGTGCAACGAAGTATAATTAGGCCTGTAAGGGGAGTAAGCGGGGAAATATGGGGAAATCTCAGTTTTTATCCCACAAAAAATTAACACCAAAGGATGTAAAATGGAAGGTAATTTTAGGAACTGAGACAGGGTAAGAAAAAGCAGTTAATGGGGAGTAAGGGGAAATTTTTTGACTATAATCCACAATTTATGCCCAAAGAGATGAAAGATTAGGAGGTACTTTTAAGGGGGTAAAACGATGTAAATTTAGGGGATAATTGGGACTAAGTTGGAAAATGTTAGATTCCCCCCAAATTACCCCCCTAAAAAGAGGCAAAACCATGGATAACGTTAGAGGTAAAAAAATATAAGATAAGACAGGTAATGGGGTACGATTTATTTTTTATCCCCCCCAAAAAAACCAAAAAAGAAGTAAATTTAGGGCTTAGAGTTAAAGGTGTAAAACGATGTAAAATTAGGGTGGTAATGATTGAATGAGGATATTGGGGGTTAAATTTTAGAAATTACCCCTCTGAGAAAACCCTCAAAAATATGTAGGAGTAGGGGCTAAACTTAGGTTGATCAAACAATGTACGTTTATGGATAACGAGGAGTAAGGGGGATTACTAGATTTTACATCCCCAAAAGTTACCCTTCAAAAAGATGTATGATTGGGGGTAATTTTAGGCAGTGAAACGATTTAAGATAAGAAGGTTAATCAGGAGGAAGGAGAAATTGATGACTTTACTACACAAAGTAAACTCCCAAAAAAATTTAAGATTAGGGGGTAATTTTAGTGTGGTAAAAACGACGTAAGATTAGGGGGCAATGTGTGATAGTGGGAATCTCTTGATTTTGACCCCCCAAAAATTACCCTCCCGTAAATATTTAGGAACAGGGGGTAAATTTGAGTGATAAAACTATTTAGGATAATGGGGGTAATGGGGAATAAGGCGGAATTTTTAGACTTTACCCCCAAAGTTAACCCCCGATCGGTTGTACGATTAGGAGGTAATTCTAAGGAGGTGAAACGTTGTAAGATTAGGGGATAAGTAAGATATAGGGAAAACGTTGTAAGATATAGGGATTAAGTGGGAAACTGTTAGATATACCACCCCACCATTCCTCAAAAAATCCCCCCCCCCCCAAAAAATGAAAAATTAGGCGGTAACCTTAAGGGGATAAACGATACAAGATAAGGGAGTAATGGGGTTAGATTTTGAGATTTTGGCCCTCAAAAATACCCCCTAAAAGATGTAAAATTGGGGGTAGTTTTAAGGGGTAAATTGATGTAATATTAGGTTGTTAATGGGGTGGGTAATGGGGGCAACTTTTAGATTTTCCAACCCCAAAAATTACCTTTCAAAAAGTTAAAAGATTAGACGGTAAATTTAGGGTGGTAAAACAATATATGTTTAGGGTTAATGAAGAGTAAGGAGGGATTGTTAGATTTTACTACACAAAAAATTTAGTGGCTAGATTTTGAGAGTAGAACGATGTAACTTAAAAAACATTCCGTTACATCCAGAAACTATACAGAAACCTATTATCGAAACCTAGAGGAGGTTTCTTGGCTCTTGGGGAAACAGAAACATAAAAAAAATGACACAAATTGTCAATAGAAATTGTCAAAGATAACGAGTTTAATTTGGATTAAGTGGGAACTGTTATATTTTATCCGCAAATTTAATAATAAAAACTTATAGGACTAGGGGCTAAGTTTAGGGGGTAAAATGATGTAGGATAAGTGAGGTAATGGGGAGCAAACGAAATTTGTAGACAGTACCCCTCAGAATTATACACCCAAAAAATTTAAGATTAGAGGTAAATTTAGGGGGTGGAAGCGATGCAAGATTAGGGGGTTGATTGTCTCGGAGGGGGTATGTAAATTGTGCAAGATTAGCGCGGGTTAAGGTGGGTGTAGTGGGGTGTAATGGGATCAAATGCGTAGAACTTTTAGATTTTAACCCCCAAAAGATAATTTCTAGCCGCAAATTTTTCAGTGTTCAAAAATCCTGAGCTTAACGTAAAGAAAATCACAAATGCTTGAACAATCGCAAATTCGAATAACAAAACTATTGTCTGAGAAAAATTTATGTCTAGGCAGCTCCTTTTGCCAAATGGAAAAGAGACCAATTGATCTGTATTACACTAGAAAACGTTTTTTGAGGAAGTCGCGGTTCATTGATTTGTCGCCCAATCCCAGAAATCGACTTTCAGCGTTTTATGAAAATGAATAGACAAGTTGAAATTGAACAGTCATTTTCTACAAACTTGCAAAACACAAATAGCAAAGTTTCTTTCATATTGGTCCTGCCCTTTAAGCAAATTGTCATAATTGTTTTGTCAATTGTTTACCAGCTTGCTCGAGCACTGATTTATTTGCAAGCAAAATGATAAGAAACGGTGATACCGTTCATAGTAACAAATTAAACATTTTTCGAGAAAAAACAGTCCAAAAGACTTTTGAATATAGTTTTTTGAGCGGCATTTGAGGTGCAAAAAAAGAGACTCTGATCTATTCTGTTTTGGCCCCCAGGCTTAGTGGCTTTGTATTTTCTACGCCCCCAGGCGGACGTGTTATTTCTTTACATAGTAACGTTCTATATAAGAACATTTAAATTGTAACTGGGGGGTAAAAAAAGACTGAGGGGGTGTGGGGGCAAAACAGGATAGATCTAGAGACCAAACAAACCAAAGCAGGTGTATTATACTGTCTTCTTACTGGCTGATTGCTCAATAAATCTTCCTTATCTTAAAAAAATTAATGAGTTTTCAAGCGAATTAAGTCAGAAATCGTAATAAACCGAACGAGAAAAAAAATATTTTTAAGAGTATCTGATCTTACGTTCGGCAGCGAAAGATTCATATCAAGTTCCACCAGCTGTTGAGGCTTGGCAATGGCCGCAAAAGCATAGCCAGATAAAATATACAATGTAAAATTAGGTTATGTCAAAGTCAGGATACTAGAACGTATAGAGTCACAGCGTATTAAATTTCTCAATCAATCAGATTCTTCAAAAATTCTATTTTTTGTTACATCTCTCCGTTGAGACGTTACCAGAAATAGGATGTATTTGCATTGTGAAACCAGAGAGACATTGAGTTTCAGTTCTACAAAAATTCTCATTGTTATTAACTGTAATCGGGCAAACATTTTTTCATATCAATTTTTTGTCTCCTCATTTGATTAAGGTCGTTTTTAAGTGAGTACAACGATGTGAGATAAAGGGGTTAATGAGGAGTAAGTGGGAATTTTTATATTTTAACCCCAATGTAAATTAGGGTTAAATTTAGTGGGGTAAAATGTTGTAGGATAAGTGAGGTAATGAGGAGTAAAGGGGATTCTATAGATTTTACCCCCCATAATTACCACCCAAAAAATTTAAGATAACGGTTAAATTTAGTGGGGTAAAAGTTATGCAGGATTAGGGGGTTAATTGTCTTGGAGGGGGGTATTAAAATATATAAGATAAGTGGGGGTAAGGGGGTGTAATGGGGTGTAATGGGATGTAATGAGAAGAATTTTTAGATTTTAACCCAAAAAGTTACCACCAAAAAGATTTAAAAGTAGGGGTTAAATTAAGGGGGGTAAAACAATGTTAGATTAGGTTGTTAGTTAAATTTTAATTGTTCTGCTATCATTTATTTGGCCTTTTCATAATTTTCGATATTTTTTAGTTGTAATTTTTGCAGTGTTCACAAACCTGGAGCTTAACGCAAAGAAAATCGCAATCCTTGAAAAATCTTAAATTCGAAAAACAAAACTATTGTCTGAGAAAAAATCATGTCTAGGCAGCTCTTTTTACCAATTGGAAAAGAGACCAATTGACCTTGATTACGCTAGAGAACGTATTTTAAGGAAGTCGTGGTTCTTTGTTTTGTCGCCCGATCCCAGAAAAAGACAAATGGATAGACAAGTTAAAATTGACCAGTCATTTTCTACCAACTTTCAAAAAACAAATAGTTAAATTGGTCAATTACCTAAATAGCTAGACGTCATCAGAAATAGGATGTATTTGCATTGTGTAACCGAAGAAACAATGAAGTTCAGTTCTACAAGAAGTCTTATTGTTATTAGCTGTAATCGGGCAATAAATATTTTATTTCGATCTTTTGTCTCCTCATTTGATTAATGCCATCTTTGCTTGAATTAAAATAGCTTTCTTGATTTGTAAATGACTGGGCAGGGCATCTGGCGTGACATGATACCTTTTTCTCTTTGCATAATTTTGAGAAAAAAAGTTGCCCAAGGCTGTACTGAGTAGTTCACTAAAAAGATAATGCTTTGAGAAACTTGTGAACAAATAATGGCGCTTTTTGTTGTCCTGGGAAAAACCCACACAAAGTTCGGAAAATATTAATCTCAAAGATGTAAACCCTCTCTCAGCCAGACATTATTCGTCACGGTTTGATTTTTTTTGCACATAAAATTTTATTGCAAATTTCATATTGACAGTTTGTTTACAGAAAATGATCCCTTGTTCATTATAAATCATAAAAATTTTTCTGATGTTTTGATATAAAATTCCGTAACAACTGTTGAATCAAACTTTGATCACACAATTCATATTAGTCTTAGTAAAACAAAAAAAAAATTGATTCCATATGAGATAGAAGTGTTTTTTTTTTAAAGCAAAGTATTGCGTTTGTCTAAAAGTTTTATGTGAGCTTAGTATGAAATTTTTATGAATTTATTTACGAATCCTGAATTAAAAATTCGTTCTTTTGAGTTCTTTACCTTTACCTCTGAATTAGGTTTTAAATTTTATCACCAAGGAAACTCTAAGTACTGTGTCCAATAAACAATCTTTTTTGCTAAAAAGGACAAAAATATCCTATGACAGATATTGAGATAGTTTGTCTTTCTCATCAAAGTTCTCCTATTTGGTGACACCGGAATACTAAGAATATTCCTTGATATTTGAAATTGGGAAAACCGAAGTATTACCCAGGATGAAGTATACTCTATGGGCCCATCGCTTAGTGGACTTGATTACTGAGAATTATGAATTCATTATGGTGTGGCTATTCGATTCCTGTGATTGTTCCTTCATATGGGGCAATACATGCGAGGCTGGCTTTTATCTTCAGTCAAATTTCCCTTTTCTATTCATGCATCGAAGAGAAAAACATAACGCATCATTTTGTGGCCCTCAAGAGCTATTTTAAATTAATATAAAAATGTCAGAAAATTATCATATAAAAAGTAAAAGTAAACAAAAATCGCTCTGAGTAGTGATAGATCGCCTTAAAATTTCAAAACAGACGGAGCCATTCGTTCTGATTGTCACGAGTAATACCTGTTTCAAGCCTAAAAATTACCAAATTTAACTATTTGACCAAAAATTTTGATAAAATCAATCATTTGGTATTTTACTTCAAGAAGTTTTCCTTAAATGGTTCTTGTCGCCTCCCTGTTTTCAAATTCTCCTCAATTAAAAATGTAAGAACAAATGTTTTTTTTTGTATCAAACAGATTTTACACAAATGAAAATTGCAGACTTCAGTCTATGAAGAGCTCTCAAAACAGAAAAAAATGAAGTTTTGAACTTGTAGAACTAAATTCAGAAAAATGTTTTCTTTTCAAAAATCTAGTTGTTTTTGCAAGCATTCCTTTCTACTTCATCAAAGCTAACGATTTCAAAATTTTCAAAACGTGGAGACGTAAAAATTTGGTTTTATTGATGGAACAAGAAATCAACCAAATTATATATTCGATTAAAGAAGATAGAAATCTCTTCTCATCTTTTTTATTTGTATATCTTATGTTATGAGATCAGATCGTTCAAAATAACTTCCTGTAGTATAATGCAATGAAACAAAAAATCTAAGTGTTAAAGAGTTCATAGATTGACAGGTTGAATTGCCCTCCGAATTGATCTTTTCCAGAATTTGTTGGTTTCTCTAGTTTGAGAAATTAACTAGTCTCTTTAATAAGAAATAAAGAAGTCTCTTCATATAAGAAACAAAGAGTTGCTTTTAGAGATGAAAAAAATTTTTTTCTCTTGCAGTTCACATAAATATTAATAATAAAAATTATTAATTATGATTTTGTTTAAAATATCGAAGAGTGAAATAGCCGAAACATAATAATTTCTGATAACTAATTTTCTGAATACTAGAAGGGAAAAACTTTAAAGGGCAGCCTGTAACGTTCCAAAAAATAAAAGATTGCCTTGAAACGAGTGCAAAAAATAATTAATATTCGCTATAAGTTGCAGTTTTAAGTATGTGTAAAAGTTTTTCAACGTGTTTAAAATTGTATTTGCTTTTCCTAGCTGGCAACACATCTGCGAGATATTGGCCCATTATGCAAATAAAAAAATAACCACACTATTTAATCAAAGCATTAAAGATTTCAGTCAGCATATGCGTTATTTTGTTTCTTGGTCAAACAACATTTACAGACGATAAGTTTCAGACACCGTGTCGAACTTACACCACCCCTGCCTGATTACCCCGAACTAATGTAAGGGTAGATGGGTGTTTGTATGTGGGGGTAAAACGATGTAAGGATGGGGATACTGGGGGTGTGTAATCGTGGGAATTTTTAGATTTCACCCTAAAAAATGAAAGATTAGGGGTGTAATTTTAGGGGAAAAACAATGCAATATAAGGCGGTATTGGGTAGTAAACTCATATAGATGGACTTTCAAGAATTAGGAGGCTAAAGAGAACCGGCTGGGGTACAGAGGTTGCGGGTTCAAGGCTGTCAGTCTTCAAATATGGGTCTAAGGCAATGTAAGATTAGGGCTTCCAAGGATAATAATTACCCCCTAATCTTGCATCATTTTCCAACCCCCCTCAAAATTACCTCCTGCTCCAGCTAACCCATTCCCCTCAAAAAAGATGAAGGAATTTTGAGGGGAATTTGCTAAGAATTGCCCCGATTATCCCCCAATCTTGCATCTGTTTTTGGTAAAAGATTCGACAAGGGACAAAAGTAAAATATTCCCCTGACGTTGCAAAAATTGGTTGCACAAATATTTGCTTCCCGAAAAATTTCGCGAATATACATAACTCCTACTGCTGAAACGTTTTTTTTTCTTTTTAACGTACCAATGTAAAAATGCGTACAATATTTAAAATGTATAAGATGTTTTTTGTATAAGTTTGGATGTATATATTTTTGCTTCATAGAGTAAGCAATCCGTTCAGATACTTTTTGTTTGCATAGAGATTTCATTGGCTGTTTTAAAAATCTAGTTAGCGTCTTGTATTGTTGCAATAATGCAGATTTATAAAATTTTGCAAACATTATGTTCACACATGTACGTTTAGGCCAACCATTCGATGACATCCCTAAAACGCGGAAAAAAGGATTGTATGAAAAACCTGACAACCATGGTAAGATCACGCAACGAAAGTTTTGTATGACGTGTAAGAAACTATATATGGATCTTGGATATGGTTGCCAAGAACGGTCAGCACGGGCATTTGACACTCTTTCAATTGTACAAATTTGCGTGGAGTCCTATTTGGTATTTGTCCCCTCTCCTCCCCTAAAGGCTCCACTATTGGGCCATTAATCATTTGGTTTTTTGTGTTTTTTTCCCCATAGTTTTGGAGAGTTATTATGTTATCTTATTTGTCATTTTGTCGCGTTTATTTATAATAAGAAAAAATTACTTAATCTACTAACAAAGAGAAATGAGAATGAATTTTAAAGCTTTCCCTAGAAGTTAATTGTTCCCAGAAGATGCACTCTTAACTTGCAGTACGAGTGGGCGTTAAAAATACAAAAAAAACAAACATAACCTAAAATATTTGTTAAAACCAATCATATCTTAAAATATCAGTAAATTAAATTCAAAAGCACCTAAAACGGTCATATATTTATGGCCAAAAAGGGTAAAATCGGGAATTGTTTAGGTAACTTCCCGGGTCGAGGTGTCACCGCCATTCAACGCAAAATTATGTAAGATAAGCGGTGAATGCGGTGAAATTGCATAAATCAGGTGGTGAATGCGGTGAAAAAACTTTATCGCCTGGTTGCGGTTAAATTAAATATTTACAATAATTACATTAATTCACCGCTTAGAAAGAAGTGTTAAAATTGTGTGAGATCAGCAGTGAATTCGGTGAAATTAATGGAGAGTGAGGGAGGAATTGTTAGTTTAAGCCCCCCCCCCCCCAAAAAAAAGTTACCCCTAATCTTTTTGACACTTTTTTCTAAGCGGTAAAATTATGTAATTTCACCACTAGAGTAAGCAGTGAACATTCAAAAGTCACCACATTTTTCACTGCTAAAGTATATAATTTCAGCGCTAAATATCCCAAATCTTAAAAAATTCACCGCTCATCTTTTACAGAAAGTAGACTTAATTTGATTTATATTCATAACTAAACACTAGAAGCTAGTGAGAGATGCGGAGACTTTTTGTAAGTTCACCGCTGACTATAGCGATGAAAGTACATAATTTTACTACATTTGATCGCAAAATCATGTACGAAACCTGCGGTGAAAAAATAACTTTTCACCGCTTATCTTACATATTTTTCCGATTTTTCCTTGACCCGGGTTTGTTTGTTTTTGAACAATCTCCTCCAGTAGGGCATAATCAACTTTATTTTGATTCAATTTATATAAGTGTTGAATATCTTTTTTTTGTGCAATACCTGAGATTTGCTGACACTTTTTTGTTTCCGACGACTCTTCTTTCCACCCCCACCACCGGGCTTGTTTTTCTTTCGTTCACTGCCTTTTCCACCGTTGGCATCATTTCTATCTTTCTCACAAATCCATGGGTTAGCAGCGCACATAATGTTGTGTTTGAACCACTGGAAGGTCAGTTCGGACGTGATATTATGATAGTTGAACTCAATTGAAGGCATATGGGGAATACCGATGTCTGCATAAGAATGAACTCTTTTTTTAATGTTTCGCGTTAATTTTACTCCTTTGTTTCTTTTCAGCTCACTTAGGAATTGAGTGGGCATTTGTTA
Source organism: Convolutriloba macropyga (assembly GCF_964194025.1). Classification (NCBI taxonomy): domain Eukaryota; kingdom Metazoa; phylum Xenacoelomorpha; order Acoela; family Convolutidae; genus Convolutriloba; species Convolutriloba macropyga. Next base: position 19,723 of record NW_027451515.1, read on the forward strand.
AGGGAGAAACTCGATGTCTGAATTCGAAGAGAACTGTTTTGGAATTTCTGCATAATTATAGCCATTGCCAGTTTAGTAGGCAAAGTGACAGCAGTGCGTCACAACTTTTAATCTGTTTTTAATCTTCATCTTTCCTCCACATATTTTGAAACACATCGTGATAAAGTTTTGCACAGCAATTAAGTTGAAAAAAAAGCATATCTGGGCGCAATTTAATTGCGGTTACAATACATGCGTAATAGAAAAATGAAAAACAAACTCAGTTATGAATTTTGAGCGTAAAAAATGAGTGGCGATCATTGTTTTTTTGAAGAAGAGTAATACCAGTTGGCAGCAACAGCTAAGCCAATCACTGTCAATTATATTTTTTCGCCACTATTTGCTGGAAAAATTCTCTTTTCCATTCTTTCTTTGATAATAAATAAATATAAAATTTATATTACTAGACGATTTTTTTCGATACTTTTGCTTGCTAAATGTGATGCAGTTTAAGAAACATTAGAAAAAAGTAAATGTTAGATAAAAAGTTTATTTATCGAAGCAAGAGTAGATAATCTAGTTGACAAAAATACTGATTAATTGTTTCATCAACTCCTGATAACTAAAATATTGGGCAGAGAACAGCATTTCTCCTCAACTATCAGTTTCTTCAGATAATCCAAAAAAAAATTAGCCGGACCAATAATTTTTTCACTGCAAGAGCTCCAAAGACAAATTTATACGTGAAAAAAGTTAGACAGGACTTCAAAATTGTCCCCACATCAATATAGAAATCAATGATGCTTTTTTCGAATTTATCTTCATTGGAGTGTTTTCTAGTGTTTTCTAGAAAATCAAAACTTAGCGCCACTTTGGCTTCTTAGTACAAAATGAATTAACAAAAAACTTGAAATAATAAATTTTTGTTAAATATGTGATGATTAGCCTGTAATGACTCAACCCTCTTACGTTTTTCATGCTTTAATACATAATTCAATATTAATAGTTGCACTGATTTTCTAAACATTTCAATTTGAAATCTTTCCAAGGCACTCAAATTACGGGTTGTTAATGGTACAGTGGCCATTGTTGCATAAATATTAATTTATCTTCAATAGCAAAGCAATCATCCAATAAATGGTGTCAAATTTTTTTCAAATAGGAGCATGATAATGGTTTTTCCGCCTGCGCTATTTATCAACTAGATCTCTCTGTTGCTAATTGTCAAAAAAATATTTGCAGACAACAAAATTAGGTCGCTGAGACATTTTTGCTCAAATGAAGAAGCAGAGTAATTTTTTTCAACTAAACTTCTACAAGCTTCTTTTGGAAACATCTGACTACCTGATGCAGTCCCTTCCGATTAATCTTAACCGAATAGAATAACATATGTTGAATTTTTTGCGTTTAAGTTTTCTTATTGGATAAAACATAATAGGGACAACTCAGCTGCACAAATAGACATTTCTCCCTTCGATTTTTTTCAATTGCAATTTTTTTTCATTGCAATTTTTTCAATTGCAATTTTTTAAATGCAATTCTTTCAATTGCAGGAGAAACCTTATGTCAGCAGAGAAAATTGAGGTTATCTAACCAACAAGAGAGTAATAATAAAGATTTTTATGTAAATTCGTTCTGATTCTTATCTTTTCTCCAACAAATTGTAAGTAAATCAAAAGCAAGCGCTACTCTGATTTCATAATGCTCATTTAATTTGAAAAAAATAGATACAATTTGTGTTTATTTTAAATGTAAAGAATGTTTCCGTAAAATATATAATCATGTGTACCCAGGCTTGCGCGATGTATTTCGTCCTAGTATCGATATTACTTATATCTCAAAAAAGAGAAATAATATGTAGCTTGTGGTTTCTAGAGATCAAACTTGTTGATTTCTTTGCGCAGTTAAATATGTGAACTGGACAAGGCTGTTCTCTTTTACAGGCAAAATCAACTTGTTCGTTCAAAAACAAATAGCTGACTTTAGGAAAACCGCTGAAACAATTTTAATATCTGGTTATCAGCTTATTATTAATTATGCTCGATATCCATATCACCTTGAACGTTAAAGAGGGAAACGTTCATATCACCCTATGAACGTTTCCCTCTTTTTTGCCAAAAACATTTCCTGAATTAATAGCGTAGGAAGTGATTTGTGGTGTGTTTTTTTCCAATTAACTTAATTTGGGTACACACATGGCACGCACTGAAGCTGTCTAAAATAACTTAAGCCAATACAAATGAATCAATTATTTTTCAAAACAGTTTTAAAAATTTCTCAAGCTAAAAGTAAGATTTATATTCCTTTGGAGTAAACTGAGCATACCAGAGTATAGCATACCATACCAGGGTATGGTCTACAAGGTTAACAAATACTCTAAGCTGTCGCTGGCAATGTAGAGGAAATACACAATGTTTCTAGAGTTTTTGTTAAAATTTGATTAACAAAAAAACTCTTGAAATATTGAGTATTTTTTTTGCATTGCCAACCATAGCTTACAGTATCCGTTACCCTTGTATACTATACCTTGGTAGGGTTTGCTATACACTGGTATGCTCGGATTGCTCCATAGGAATATAAATCTTACTTATAGCTCGAGAAATTCAAAAATAGCGTTATAGTTTGTCAATCTCAGAAAACTTTAATTAACACGATTAATTTTGTTAGATAAACAATTTTGCTTATTTTGAAAAAAATATGGTCCATTTTTTTTACTCAAACAACTGTTTGCTGAATTTGGGGAAAACAGAAAGTTTTAATATATGATTATCACCCTGATATTGATTAGTACTGTTACCTAAGAACACACACACACACACACACACATATATATATATATATATATATATATATATATATATATATATATATGTATAATATATTATATATATATAATATATATATATATATATATATATATACATATATATTTATATATATTATATATATATATATATATATATAATATATATATGCATTAAGATATCGTTTAGGGTGCATATTTAGATATAAGAAACCTTACCTTACAAATAATTTTTTCGTCGCAATTGTCATACGTGTTTCATTCAAGTCTCGTGAAATTTTCTTGCAATTAGGAAGTCAAGTTTTTCTATTTTTCCAGAAAAGTTTTGAACGTCTAAACCCTTACCTAAGTCACTAAAAGGCGCCGAGATCTCGTTAAAAAAGCACTGAAATTTATCGAGGCTTCAAGAGCTGTAGCCAATCAAATTGAAACAAAATTGAATTCAGATTGAAAAAGAATTCAAATGCATCATCCCATCTTCCATGTCATTGCCCAAAATAATATACGGAGCTCCCTCAACCACATTTGGGCAATGATTTCGTCGAAAGGGTCCTGAGCCGAAACCCACATCGACTATGACATTGCTACACAGATCTTGAGAGTAAAATGCCTGAAACCAAAACTTGTGATCAAGTAGGGGAACTTATCAATCGCAGTTCACCAGGGCAAGACCGGATTTTTCGCTTTTCTTCAAAAATTTTTATGTGTGAACGTTTTATTTTTTGACTAATATTTATCTCGTAGGACCCTATAGGTCAAGTTCTACATAACGTGTACCTTACAGTGTAATTTGCTCTAACGAAAAAAGCCCTGTAAAATATTAGTTTTGGGGTTTCAATATCGTAAAAAATGAACAAAAATTGACACCAAGCTTTTAATTTCTACCCGTACCCAACGTTCATAGGGAATCAAAACTGAATCAGAAAAAAATCAGAGATATTTTGGATTTCAGTACTGATTCAGAATGAATTCAGAAAACAATTCTGAACTTCTCTGATTCAGAAAAAAAATTCAGAATCAACCTTTTCTGAAACTATCTGAATCAGAGTAGATTTCAGAGTGAATTTTTTTGAAATAGCTCTGATTCAGAACAAAAATCAGGGTTCTTTTAACATCTCAAACGAGAAAAAAATAAAGAACGGCTCCGAAAATAAAAATTTTGCAGCATGAGCAAAGAAAACAAAACATTGCTCAGCCTGAGCGTTTTTGCACCTTTGTTTCAAAAGAAAATTTAATTTCTCCGCAATTATTTTTAAAAATTTTGATACACTCAAATAAAAAAGAACTAAACATATTAAAATTTTGCTGCGCATGGAAGCAAAACACATGGAAGCAGCCCTCAATAAGACTCGGTAACAAATAGACGAAAATAAACAATTTTCCTAGAAAATAAACAATATAGTCTAATTATGTAACTACGCTACTGCCGGTCTCAAGCCCGGTATGAAAATGGAGGACGGCAAAAACCATCCACAGACTTTGGAAAATCTCAAAAAGTCATTTTTAACTTAACTTGAGAACATTTCCGACAACCTGTTAATAGTTTCTTCAATTTCTACAAGTATTGTATCAATTTATAATTTTGAAGGGCCTGAGAACAAAAGCAATGGTAAAACAATAGCTTGGCTCACGAACATAGTTATGAAGTTAACCTTATGCAGACAAACATGAGAGTCTTATTCAGAGTCTAAAATCAGAGTAATTCAGTGTCTGATTCTGAGTCTGATTCAGAGTCTGATCAAAATCTTATTCAGAAAAATTCAGATTCTGATTCAGAG
>NW_027451516.1:0-10000 GCF_964194025.1 Convolutriloba macropyga
AGAAACCCTAGTTTTGGTTGAATAGATGAATATTGCATAAAAACGTCTTGATCTACAGTTATTCTAAAACGTTTCAAATGGGGACCGGCAGTTGCTATCAGCTATCTTGTCTCTTTATAGTAAAACTTTGCAAAGTAGAGCAAAATCTCTAAAATTTTTTATTTTTGAATTGGCAACATGTAGCCCAAATTATTTGAATAGATGCAATTTTGATTTTGGTCAACAATTAGTTGTTTCAAGGTCACCAAAATAAGAAGATAAAACTCAACTTATGCAGTAGACATTTTTGGAACATGAAACCTGTAATGCATATTTTGTCCAAAATAGTGAAGCCCGATTGGTCTTCGGTGTCCGTTTGCTATAGATGACATTGAAGAGTTTATGTTGCAGGGAAAAAACACAAACTTTTTAATGTAGTCCAGGGCAGAGTTGAAATTTCTGGATAAAATAAGACAAAGATGTCGCATCATTGTACCTTGAGGGTGCCAGACCAACTTGAGTTGCGCGCTGGGGGCTCCACACAAATTTGGATTGCACTTTGGTTTACTTTTCGGATACACCACTTTGCTTGCTCTGTTTTCTCTAGGATATCAAAGACGTGTTCACTGAACTTTCCCTGCCAGTTACTGAACTTAATTTTGACGGACAAGGAACTGATAAATCCGATGACTTTGGCACAAACCCAAATTTTAGTAAAGGGACATAGAGCTTGGATATTTTCCCTCACAATGAAGATTTCAGATGGTGAAAACATTGGCGATCAATCTGGTATTGTAGAATTAAGATTGTAGAATCAAAAGAGAAATGCGAAATTTATGAACATAACTGTCTGAATGAGTGATTTCATCATTCTCTGATTTGAGGCAATTCAATAGGGCACTCTTTTACAGGTGATAATTTTCTTGAGAACGCTGGAGAAGTAATACTTTATGTAAAAGCTTTAATGCGGTCTATTGAGGCATTCGTTGTTACTGGTGGTTATAATTAGCACCTATCCATTAAACCATTTATGCTATATTGGTTAAATAAATATTAATTCTGATCATACTAATCATACTTTTCATACTGTTTGTAGTTAAAAATATGCAACACTGTGAGAAGATAATACAAACAAAATTAGTGTGCCTAAGTAATCGCCATTACATAAGTGCTCAAATACTTGAAGATTTAACTGTTACAAAAATTCCACAGATGAGGAGTTTGATAGAGCCTCACGGAAACGCCGCCGTTATAAATACGTCCACTCCTGCCGATCAAACTATTTTCGCTCGAACTGAAAACAACGTATAGGAAGAAGAAATGTTAACGACAATCTTATTGTGACGTTTCGAGTGATGCAAAACAATATTGCATGTTCAACCAAAAAAACTTGGACCCCAATAAGGGCAAATTACGTCGCACGACAAATATCTGCTCAGATTTTGCCAATTGAAAATCTCTTTTAGCGTAACAGTCATCGGAAACAGTTTGCCGATGCCCAGACTGAAACAGAGAATCGCTTCGTACTTAACAGTCAACGAAAACTATTGTTGATGCCCAAACCCAAACAGAATCATTTTATCGGCAAAATCAAAATGTGTTTAGCGCCCAAACACAAACGTTCACTTCGACTTCAGATTGCGAAATGCAAATCAACTCTGCAAAGTTTAGGAGAGGCAATCGACTAAAGCGTCGCCAAAGCCAAACTTTGTGCCATAGTGCAATACTGAGAGCTAAAACGCTAGAACGCTACGCAGATATACTTGACGGATTAACTCACAAAAAATGGTGCTCTGATTCCAGCGCGGGTGCGCATTGCTTCTGGGACGATGTTATGACTTTTGCCAACAATCAGAACATATCCATTGAGATTTTGATAATTAAAATTTTAGAAGAAGCCCAGTCTTGAAAAAATAAGGGAGGAAAAACAGCAAACCAATTTAACCATATGAAATTAATGGTCAATGTCCTGTTCGGAACTGAAGACAAAGAGGATAAGGAGAAATTTCGCGAAGAGCTCACAAGCGCCGCAAAAATTACATTGGACGAGTATTTTGTCTGTTATCCGCCAGCGTCTGCATATAGTTGGCTTAGGACGTAAAATCATCGTTCCGTCTTTACAGACGCTAGGCATCAAAAAGCGATTATTGATGCAGTCATTTATGGAGATTTTTAGCCCCAAAAGGACATCTTCAGGCGTCAGGCTTCAGAACTAGTCTAGTTACAGCTGTCCAGTACATTGCGTATATAAATTTTGGATGTGTAGACCTCAATGGAATTCAAGTAGACATTTGAGGAGACGGCGCTGAGATTGGAAAGAAAAACATCACAAGACTTGCATTCAGAATATTGAATAAACCTGCAATAAATCCACAGTCAGTTCCAATCGTGATTCCTTTCGCTGTTTTTACAAGTAAATATGTTTTTTAATTAAAAAAGTTTTAAAATAGCAACGCCCTTCAGAAACAAAAGTAATAGAAAGATTAGAAACTTATAACCTTTTTGTGCTAACAGTTCAGGACAGTCGATTTACACTGAAACAGGACCTCGGATGGTCAATTTTGGGAGTCCAACAAACATCTTGGCTTTCTAGAAACAAAGGGGCTTTCGGAACTCGGGGTCAGTTTAACATATAGTGGAGCCCAACCCTTTCTACTTCGTCTGGTTCTTGGAATAACAAAAGATGATGCGAACTTCCCTTCTCGAATGCCACTGTATGTTGAGGAAAAAGAAGGTCTCACTCACATTTCTGTTGATGAAACTATCAAACAACGTACAAATCTTAAGCTAAGTTTTCGAACACAAATCCCATCATCCTCTTTTGTCTACTTCAGCTCACTTTTCGCAGTTAAAGTTGACCCCAAACATGCACTGAACCGAATAACCGAAATTGATCTTTAAAAATGGCTAGATCGAATAATACGAGAAAAAGAAGTGAAGTTCATCACACAGCAGCTATAGAAAATTTTCATCGAAACTTAACTATGCGAGAAGTAATATTTCCATATTTTATTTTTAATATAGTGAATAAAAAATGTTCACCAATATCTCTGAGTGGAACTGAACCAAATCTGGTTACAGCAGACTGCGATGAATTAGGACCCTCCGCTACAATAATTTTTTTAGGGCGTTTGAACAAAAAACGAGAAGATAATTTTTTCACCTCAAACGGACTGTCTGGTGGTTATCAAACAATTTTTCTCACGTTTATTTGGAAATGGTTTCATTTCGATGTTAGATTTTGCTGAATTGTGGAGAAAAAGCAACTGTTTTATGTTTCAGTTACTGAGGAATCCTGAAAAGTTTGATACAGAGCGCTACAATTACTGGTTTGAAAATTATTTTCAAGTATGTTTAGCAGTTTTCCTGCAGAAGGCGCTATTACAGATTACAAAATAAAATGAAGTGCAATTTCTCAAATGATAGAAAAAAACTCGGAAACGAAACCTTGACATCATCTAACAGAGGCTACTGAAAAATCGAACCATCATTCACAAAAAGAATAATATTCCAAAACAATGATGGGAGGAGGCAGATTGCATCATCAAGACCCGATGTTCTTGGAGCCCTACTTTTTGCCGAGTGCTGAAAGCCATCGAGCTAGACTGCGATGAGCTAAGATAGAGAGGAAAAGAAAACTTGCTTCAAGGTTGTTATGATATTTTGCACCCAGGAACAACGACACCAGTCATATCTTATACGTCGATTATTAGCAAGGAACCCCAATGGCCAAAACTTGCTGTTGGCCAGACACGAACGACAACTTTGCGACTGGCACGGAGGCGATTCCTAGTCCTTGGTACATTTCCTGGAACAACACAACTTGAAATTGAGAAAAAATGAACAATAAGGCGGTATCGTATTGACACAGCAGAGCATGTCAAAAGATTCCGCAAAAATCAAAAATGTATTGGATAGTGAAAGCAACCCATCAACTGATGAAGACATGGTACAAGTTTAGGAAGTTGAGAGAATGTTATCCAAGACTTTTATTCAGAAAAACATAACAAATACTGAATTCGAAAAGATCTCAAAAAGTCGAGTACGTTTCAAGGCAGTTTTTTGAAATAGTTTAAAAACTCAGACCACTGAGGCATCTCAGTGTTTTAAGTTTTTAGGTCATTGCGAGCTGTTCACGTGGTTTTAATCAAATCGGAGCTGGTCTCTTGGAATTTGCTTGGTATTTCGGGTCGAAGATAATGGCTGAATGACACATGGTTTACAATATTTCGGTTGTGACAGCTGGAGCAGTTTCCCATGTTCTAAATCAAATCAAGGTATATTCGATCTGGTTTTATAAACATAATAATGAAGGTGTCAGGACAATATAACCAATGCCAATATTTAGTTAGTGCATTTGGTCATGCATTGCGGGCCATCGCCAAGGCTCGGCGACTATATGACGTGCTATGAAACTATCGAATATGAGAATAAACTAATAACTTAAAAGCGAGAAACTTTTGAGTGTGCATAACTTGTGTAAATTTGAGTACTAATTTGTAATCCATCCGTTTATTGAACAAAAAGATCAAAGGGGTGTTTAGACATTGTGTATTTCGTATTATGTAATCAATAATCAGAACAATTCAACTCAATAGATGGAACGTAGTCAATGACATTAACTGGTGGACTGATGCAATATTGGTCTTTCTACCACCAAAAATTGTGCAAATTTTTCTGCCCCCCCCCCAGACCACATACGGCCTCCAAACTTTGCATGGTGCATTGCCATGAACCTTTTTAGAGATCCACGAAGAGATTTTTGCTAATTCTTAATAGTTTCTGAAAAATCGAATTTCGAAGTTTTGAAAATTACACCAAAAAATGCCCATTTTTTGACCAATTTGCTCCCCCACCAAAGATTTAATAATTGACATACGCTAAATTTTCCCCTCCACAGTCACGTTCATTGCAGGGGCAAACTTTTGGGACCACTTTGAAAGGAGTAGAATTCACCAGTTTTTAGAAAATCCGAAGTGTTGTCCAAAATTTTTAAACGTCAAAATTCAAATATGGTAGCTCTTTTTTAAATCCAAATTTCTAACAAACACAAATGAAAATTTCAGATACCTCAATTTTAATTGCTCCCAATTGAACATAGCTTTTGATTGATACCACATTGACCCCTCTACGTAGCTTCATAAATTTCATAACGAAATCCATTTGAGAAAAACTGCTCACTATCAACTCAACAAGGACCACTGCGGCAAAATAAAGCCCTCTATACAATTGATATGCATATGTACTCAATTTAGAACTAATAAACACAGCATTTTTCGGAGTTAAATTTTTTTTAAGAGCGACACAAATTAACCCGCCGAATACGTTTTAAGTTCTACTTTCAGTCGATCGACCTTTGCAAGTATTTTTATTAACAAAATACCCCTCCTTCACTCCTAAACAGCCGCTCAATCGCCCTAAAGTTGTTCATGCACTACTCAGAAGATCATACAGATGCATTTAACTACCACAAAGCATACTAAATAGCCGAAATCGCTACATCTAATTTAATGAACAAAATTGATGAAAATCAATAACGTCTAGTCATGCAGACGAACTTGATCCTGGTTTATCAGGCGCTTTATCTGGCATTGTTTCAGCCAGGCTGGCAGCTGCGCTATAAATAACAAAAATAAACATTAAATTAGGTTAAACACCACACAAAACAAAGCGAATTTGTTAATTTTTCACCTTTAATTTTGAATATTCACCTTTTCTCAATGCGCCTTTCTTCTCCTGACTTTTCATGACGTTTGGCAGAAACTCCCACCTTTTCTTCTTCCTGCCTTTTGTCTTGGTCTTTTTTACGCCCTCACTGCTCGAATCCCGCTTTAACAAGTCCCCGCATCTCCACCTAACTTTTTCTCCACTTTACCCTTCCGCCTCGGTTACAATTCACGCACCAGTTTCATCTCATCCCGATCTATTCCAAAGCCATAATACCTGCTCACAATATCCATTACCTCCTATTTCCCCATTAGCTCCATCCCATCCGGCAACAAGTGGTGGCCCCACCTAGTTAATACTGCGTGTTCCCACAAATTAGGTTGCACAATCAAATTCCCCACCAAATACAATTAACAATGCTTTCCCACAATTTTTCTTGCCGTCCCCTGCAAACCAAATCTTGGAACGCGCCAGTTGACCTCACCGATTGGATAAACCACCTACCAGACCGTGCAGTTTTCGCATAAAAGAACACTTTCTTTCCGAAACCTAAAGCTGCCACCGACTCGTCCCCTGTATTTTCTATGTGCCCCTCCGTGAACCACTGCCCTAATCCGTATATAGCAGCCACAGACGACAACACCAGATCCCCAGGCCCACTGAAATCCATCACATGCCGACACCCAAAGTTCCAAGCTACCTCTCCCGAAAACTCCCCGTGCGAACACTCAAACCGTTTTAGATGGCCCATTCCCAACCCGTTCCATGTTTCCCCCATTAACCTCTCCATCCCCTTAATATCCCTACAACGCTTCAAATTCCCTAGAAAACCATCATAAAACCTTAGCACCTCCTGCCCCTCCACCAATACCGGAACCCTAAAATAATCCCCATCTAGCAACTGTCCCAAACCTCCATTCCTTACCCCCTTCAACAAACCGGTACATGTACCTTTCAAAACCCCCAATAGCTTCTCCACCATTCTCCAACTTCTTCCCATCCATGCCTCCTCCACACTGAACTCCTCCACAAATTCATTCATAACTCAATCTGAACATTTGAGCACAAATTACTACTCACATCAGAACACATAAGTTATTAAAACAAATCAAAATTTCCGACAAACAAAAACGAAAATTGAAGATATCTCGAAATTAATTGCTCCCAATTGAACATAGCTTTCGATTGATACCATTTTGAGCCCTGTAGTTAGCTTCATGAAGTCCGGGAACGTCTAGAAAATGTTCTACTACTTTTCTCGAATTTTTAATACTTTTCTAATAAATTTCAGCGATGGAAATACGATTAAATTGCTAGTACTCTATGAAAAGGGCAATATACAATGAAAAATAACGAGAAATTTACAATGAAAGAAATAAAACAAAGAAGAGAATAACACAAGGCCACAGGCAAGAGATTAACACAATGTTGAGAATAACACAATGAATAGAACATGAAGAGAACAAACAGAATGAATAGAGCAGCAGAAGGAGGAAAAAAAGATAATGAAGAACTGAAGATTTTTAACAGTTCTAATGTGCACATCATGTGACCGAACTTCTTGCCTGGCATTTCCTGAGTAGAATAACACAATGCATGGAACAACACAAGGAAGAAAACATTGAACCGAACTTTTTTCCTGGCGAACACATTGGACCGAACCTCCATCCTGAGTGAAGCGTCATAGATCTGAGCTTGTTTCGGATGACAAGAAAAATTTTTTCAGCTCACTCCACGTTTGTATCAAATTTTGCGAGCATTTCCTAGGCAGAGGCGTCCTCTAAAAAAATCTTCATTCGTTGACAAACACATTCACACCCACCCACCCACACACACACACACACACACACACACACACACGCATATGAACACACACACACATGAACATACAAACTTACACACACAATCACACAGAACAACATGTATCATTGTCCACTAACTTGGCAGACGAGATGTTCATGAGACAACTTTGTCTCTGAGATCAGATCCCGGGACGTTAGAAGTTCCCACTACTTCTTGCCCATAGCGCTTGACCGCTCAGACGGCTCCAGTTCTTTAGATAGCCACAAAAGAAACTTATTCTTTTCGGAGAAGACTTTGAGAGCTTGATTTGCAGAAATAGACAAATTCAGCATAACACTTCAGATACTTTTAATTCAACATAATAATTCAGATGACTTTACTTCGTAATATAGTATAATACTGAAAGTACACTTTGAGTAAATAAAAATAAATGAGCAATTACCTGCGTCGATAGTCCACACGAAGCTTATGCAGAGAATCAAACTGTTCTCTGCACATCGCACAAGAAATGGGGTGCCTCCAGTGCGAATCAGAGCTTGCTTGCTTTTCAATACAATTCGAGAGCATCGTTTTTTGTTCAGGCCAAGGATACGTCAAACAACTCGGTTGCTCCCCTTGATTTCTTATTGAAACCTTCCAGGAGAACCCTATTGCAAGCTGTCGGAGCCAGAACAAAAGACTCTTGCAATCCCGCCAAAACGTAGTAAAAGGAGCTGGTGAACGAAAAGTCAACGTGCAATGTTTGAATGGAATTTTTCAGTAAGATCATAAAAAAGTTTTCACTAGACCATTTGTACATCTGAGTTGGAGGTCGTGATATACAGTTGTGGGCTAAGGAAATTTGCTGCAGAAATGTCGGCTGCGTCCTCTGGAAAGCTTTGGGCGCCAAACCTAAACAACAACAACAACAATAATATCGTCACCATTATCATCTTCGTCTAATACTATTTTTAGACTATGATTTTTATTATTATCCTTATTATTATTATTATTACAATTATTATTATTATTATCATTATTATTATTATTTTTATTACTACTATTATATTATTATTATTATTATCATTATTATTATTATTATTATTATTATTATTATTATTATTATTATTATTATTATTATTATTATTATTATTATTATTATTATTAATATTATTATTATTAATATTTTTATTATACTATTTTTATTATTTTTGTTATTATTATTGTTATTATTATTATTAATATTGTTATTACTATTATTATTTTTTTATTATTATTATTATTATTATAATTATTACTATTTTTATTTTCTTATATTATTATTATTATTATTATTATTATTATTATTATTATTATTATTATTATTATTATTATTATTATTATTATTATTATTATTATTATTATTATTATTATTATTATTATTATTATTATTATTATTATTATTATTATTATTATTAATATTATTATTATTATTATTATTATTATTATTATTATTATTATTATTATTATTATTATTATTATTATTATTATTATTATTATTATTATTATTATTACTATTATTATTATTATTATTATTATTATTTTTCTTATTATTATTATTATTATTATTATTATTATTATTATTATTATTATTATTATTATTATTATTATTATTATACAAACCAGGGTTAGGAATGTAGTCTGTTGCACGTAGAAGATGCTGCCACTGTCTCAACATTTCATACAGTTTGCTGCCATTTCCAAATGTTTTCTTTTCTTCGTCGTCCTGAAAAGCAAAAATTGTTTTTATGATTGCGCATGCTTGAATACTTATATGCTAGAACCACCCCCAATTTAAATAAAATATAATTAAAATGTAAATGCTGTTTGTGCATAATTGTATTTGTAATTGTTTGAAACGCAAACAATATGCGAATATGCTACAATGTGTAAGTGAGGTGGGGGGGGGGGTGCAAGAAGCCTGCCTGGTGGGGGGGGGGGCAAAAACGGAAAAGATCCAAAGATCCAACCCTTACTATTTGTTGTCTGATGACAATTTCCTCCTTTTCCGTCAAGTTGAACAAGTACAAATTGTAGACGCTGCGCTGAAAGCTGCTTGACGTCGGAACTGAATCGTCGGTTGTTCTTGAAACCCTGCAATTTGTCAGCCTTCAAAAATTAAAGTTGCTTGACATCAGAACTGAATCGTCGGTTGTTCTTGAAACCCTGCAATTTGTCAGCATTCAAATTTTCAAAAACTGGCCGGACATAACAAACACGACGAGAAATATCGAACCATTTTTAACATCAGATGTTCTAAATTGGAAAAAAAATCTCTTGCTGTATGGGCTCGGCACAAAAATTCTTGAATAATTTTGTCGAAATTAGGAGGCCGTTCATTTGATGCTGCAAAAAGCGGATGATAGACTGAAGACTCAACCACTGCTCTTTCGACAAAACCATCCAAAACTATATTTGCAGCATTCTCGAGAAAGTTTGACTCGTATTTACAATTTCTGGGCGGCAATCGTCTAACTGGAAGCTCAATTTACACTTTCAAATTCCTCTTCTATCCTGGTTGTTCTCCTGAAGA
>NW_027451516.1:15000-32500 GCF_964194025.1 Convolutriloba macropyga
CAGTCCTTCACTCGGAACAGAAGTAACAAATAATTTTCATCAGCGCAACCCACACACCGAACTCTCCAAATGCACAACATACGCACTAGTAATACAATTGCAAGAAATATTCAAAAAAAATCAGAAATGAGACATTCAACAGATTCCAGTTCTTTAGATGCGCACAAAGTCCAGAAGAATCATTAGAACAATTTCATTCACGAAAAAAACAGAAAGCAGCACTGTGTAACTGGGAGGACTTAGAAGACAGTCTCGTCAAAAGCATTTTTATACAAGGAATGTCGGACCCACAAATCCAGATGGATCTGCTATCGGAAGATAGAGATCCTCTAAAAACACTAATCTATGCAATCACAAGAGAAAGAGTACAGAAAAACCAACAACGGATAAGCAACACCCACTCACTAAATCCAAGTGGAACGGGAATAAAATTAATACAAAGACAGAGACAACAAACACAACGAAAAAGTATACTCCCAACACCACCTACCACCAACAAGATGCCAGATTGCTGGAAATGGGGCTATAAGTTCACAAAAAGACACCTGGATAACTGCCCCGCGAAAAATGTAATAGGCAATATTTGTAAAAAAAGTAGGACATTACGCCAAAGTGTGCAGATCAGACATTCCACCAGGAAGAGCAGAAATACAAAAAACACAAAGAAACAATCAAGAGTCACACAACAACAGAAACCGACAACAAAACAACATACACCAACAAACAAACACAAGACGAATGCGCAATATACAAGCATTCCCTGACAACAATACAATCCAAGACGAAGAAGAAGCAGACACAGAAACAATTGATCCCGAAAGCACGTGTTATATTAGAGAAATGATGGATGATTGGAGTCACTTTATACAGTCACTAATCTTCACCACAGTCACCAAAAAAGATTCAAACAAAAACCAACAAGGAGAATTTTGGATACAAACAAAAAGCAAAGACGAAAACATCAATTGGCTAGCAGACACAGACAGCCCCCGATCAGTTTTCTCACGAAACTTGATAACAAAACTAGGAAACAAGATCATTAAACAGGACAAAAACATCGGCGAGTTCAGATGCTTCAACAATAACCAAATAAAAGTGGACTACACAATCCAATTGGATCTCACATCAGGAAACACAACGGCACGCAACTGCCAAATCTTAGTCGTCCCAAAAAACACTGTAAATCTACTAGGCAGAGACACCCTCCAAAAATCTGGAATCGAACTAACCTTCAAAACATCAGGTGAGAAGGTACACAACATAAATTCACTACAAAACAACATTGCTAAATGGATATTTCAAAAATATCCGCACCTATGCACTAGAATTGGAAAATGAAAAATTCACATAGCAAAATCCACATTCCACAATACATTCCGTCCCACACAACACAAAGGAAGAAGAATCCCACTACATTTAAAAGATAAAGTAGAAAAAGAGCTAAATAAACTAATAGAGGAAAAACAAATAATCAAATTAGACAAATGTTCCGACGAATACTTTATCAGTCCGGTAGTAATCACAGTAAAACACGACAAATTAATAAAAATAGCATTAGACTCAAAAAAATTAAATGACACTATACACAAAAATAAATATCAGATGCAGAGCATAGACCACCTTATGGATACGATAGCATGCAAAATAAGTGAACTAAAATAAAAAACAGGCACACTATGTTTCTCAAAAATAGACCTAAAATATGCATACAGTCAAGTTCCCCTGCACGAAGAAACACAAAAACATTGTAATTTCAACATTCTGGGGGGGAAACGCTACAGGAACGTACAGATGCATAAATGGTTTCTATGGATTAACAGACATGCCAGCGACATGCCAGAAAATGATGGACTTTACTCTAGCAAACATTAATTCTGCGAACGCTTTTCTAGACGACATAATAATTATAACCAAAGTATCACTCACTGGCCACGAAAAAGAACTAGACAAAGTGTTAACCCGATTGGATAAAGAAAACTTAGCAATAAGCTTACACAAATGTGAATTTGCTGTGACATAAATAACTTGGTTGGGATATAATATAAATCCAGATGGAATAATACCAACTAAACGAAAAACGGAAGTCATCTTAAAAATGGAACCACCAAAAACACTAATACAAATCAGATCACTAATGGGAAGCATACACCACTTACAAAAATTCATCCCAAATTTATCAAAAATATCAGCACCACTCAGACCACTTCTCTCTCATAAAGAAAAAATAAAAAATAGCAAACTAGAATGGAATGAAGAACACACAATATCATGGCATCACAGAGATAATTGAAAACAAACACTTCGATACAAACAAACCAACTAGAGTCCAATGCGACGCAAGCAAAGAAGGACTAGGAGCCTGTCTCGAACAAAAATACAAGAACGAATGGCACCCGATTGCATACACAAGCAGATTCCTCAACACATACGAACAAAAATACAGCATCAATGAATTAGAACTACTTTCAGTAGTTTTGTCATAAGAGCACTTCAAATACTATCTATATGATTCACGTTTTATACTCCAAACGGATCATCAAGCACTACTATCCGCCTTAAAAGACAATAGGGGTAATAGAACATATCAAAGCAGACTAACAAGATGGGTGGACAGACTTTCACCATTTATTTTCTCAGTAGAACATATTGCAGGGAAAAACATGGGATTTGCAGACTATTTTAGCAGACACCCCACATCGGCCGCAATCCCCATATCCAAAGACGACGACAATTTCGTCATCAACTTAATCAACTCATTTAAATTTATGCTAAAGAGAGCACACAGAATTTCATCCAATCGGATCACTGCAAATACATCAGCACAATATGACCTAATAAAGACAAGTGAGCGAAAACAAACACAGCAAAACGCTTTTAGCCAATTTCGTTGTACAAAACAGTCAAGCTCTATTAATTCACTTTTCGTAAACGTATGCACAAGAAATAATCCTAACATTAACACTTTTGAACAAAACATTACTAAAGGATTCCGTGGCCCCAACAAGAAAACAATGTCATCACCAAACCAGACTGAAACCCCCCCAGACAATCCCCAAACTTCTAAACTTAATTTAAACCCTAAAGTCATTACCATCGGCACATAAACTGACCACATCTCGAACATCGGACGAGGATTGAATCCATTAAATCCCAAAATTGTTAAAAACCCTCGAGAATCAAATTACCCTCGAGAACTCCCCTGATTACTTGTTAAATTTACACAAAGTTCTAGCTGAATCATTCATAGCAGAGGCAATTAAAAACGACACAAACAGTAAAAAAATCCGTAGACTTATTGAATTACAAGATTGGAATGCCATTAAAAGTTTTTCCAAATACTGGTATAGCTTACGCAAAGATCTCTCGGTAAAGGCAAATGGATGTATTTTATATGACGGCAAGATGTATATTCCAACCCAGTTACGCAAAACAGTTATCGACTCGGTACACAAAACCCACCCAGGTCAAGCGGGCATGATTTATTTAGCCCAACTGATATGGTATCCCCAGATACATCGAGATATTGTTGCACTAGCGCAAAGATGCAAACAATGCACCAAAACAGGTAAAAATTTGAAACCTCTTATCCCAAAAAACAAATACAGAGAACTACCACCATTATAAGAACCAAATGAAGAAATCCAAATGGATTTCGCAGGACCAATAGTAAACAACAATATGGACACATATATACTGGTAACTATAGATGGATACTCCAGATATCCCCATGCGGAAATATACAACAACTGCGACACAGACACAGCCATAAATTATTTAAAGGATTACATAAAATTTCATGGCATACCAAGATCAATAAGGTGCGACCAAGCACAAGCTTTTAATGCAAAAAAATTTAAAATCTTTTGCAATGACAACAACATAAGACTAATACTAGCACCAACGGGAGACCACAGAGGAACAGGAATGGTAGAGAAATTATTACCAACAATAAAAAGAAGATTAGCAGCAATAAATATAGATACTAATTGGTCAAAAGAAACATTAGCAAGCAAAATATCAGCAATAATAGAAAACATACCTAATACATCCACAAAAATTACACCATTCGAAGCACATTTCGGCAGAAAACCAAACACACAAACAAGCAACATCGTCACACATCCCAACAAGAAAAACCTAACATACAATAATATACGAAATTTCTATTTAGACAAGAAGATACTCAGACGCCCAATGCTCGATCAACAAGCAATGTGGAACTTCTCGGACTCCGAACCCAACTTGGATATCCAGTACAATACCCCCGAAAACTCTGCCGAAGACTCGGACTCGATCCCTCTCGCAAGACAGAGACAAGCTAAACGTAAACAAATACCACCAATTAAGATAACACCAGACAAACTCAGCATAGTTTTTGGAGATAAAACCTCCGTATTAATAAATAAAATAAAACAAGTAGCAAGAAAAACACTAATGACAAGAGCACCAGAACCAAGGGGAACACTAAAACCACTTTGGAATATAATTCCAGATGGAACCATAACTTATTACACACCGACCACAATATCAATCGATACACATAACAGAGCAAACACAAGAATCCGCAAACACGATTTAGCTATAGCAACAGAAACATACCAAAAACCCACACCACGGCCACATCCACAAGAACCCAAACCACGATTAATGCATTTCGCTGCATGTAAAACGTTGCGCGAGTACAATAGAAACAAAGAAAAAATAGGTAAATTCTGTTTAGAGGAAAAGAGACAACTCCAAATGCACGAGATGGAACCGGCAACCCCAGCAAAAACTCCAGAAGAGAGATCCACAATGGATTCAGCTGGAACATCCAATACAAAACTCCAACAACAAGCAGGACCGTCAAACAAGAAACAACAATCCGTCACCCAGAAACGCCGCACGGAACGGAAACGAAAAGCACTATCGCCCTCTAAAAGGATACCCCGACCATCCAAGAACACAACAACAACATTCGAACAAAAATCTAAGGAGGTAGCCATTGCGCAAACAAAACTAACACTCGCAAGAAAGAGACAACAACAATTAAAGCAAAAACAACATCCACTAATCCATAGGGACTTATCGGCACTATCGAATTCTAAGACAATAGAGTTAATAAATCTCGCCTCCGACTCATCCAAATCTAGCCCTATGCGAATTGTAACATCATCAACGCCGAAAGATTTCATGACCAAAACACTCAAATCCCCAACTAAATCCCCAAAGCGAAACATTGACATCGTAGTAGAACTACTCAAAGCGAATAACCAAGCACAGGAAGTACAGACTAAAAAAGTCGCAGATTCAGATACAGACTACGCCAACATTGTCACAATCAAGAAAACAGACCCACCAAAGACTACCACACAAGACAACATCATCACACAACAAAACAACACCACCCCACATCCGCAACTTTCTTCAACACCAATACAGCAAGACAAACAAAAACACCCACAAACAGCAGAACATGACTCAACTTCCGACATCGAGAACGAACCACAACCAATCACGACAACCACTAACAACGCACCACAACCACAGGACATCAACACAAAAAATACCCCGGCAACCAAGACCATGGATCAAAGCCCAATCTCATCCGACAACACTGAGGATATGGAAGAGCTGAACAAATTGATATTTGACTAATATCAATTACTCAAGCGGGGGAAGTGTGGTGGAGGACTTATGCAACCAAGTATTACACCTACTATTATAAACACTATTAAAACTATATTACTAGTATTATCATTCCATATGGAATGCAGGAGAGTTTTATTAGAACTTTGTTACATTTGTTGCAGTAAACTTACTTACGTGTGAACTTAATCTTATCGTCGTACTCTTAAGTGTGAATCCTTATGGACAGGTGTTGTCTGTCATAAAAGCTTATGCTAGCGTTGCGAAAAAAGAGAAAAGTCCTTTTTGCCAAATCTCACAGTGATATTCAGCTTGAGTTAAAGTCTCGCAACTGATCTTTTGACCGCTATCATCTACCATACAACAGTTATTATTAGTTTTATTATAATAATAATAATAATTATTATTATTATTACTAACATATTATTATTATTATTATTATTATTATTATTATTATTATTATTATTATTATTATTATTATTATTATTTTTATTAATATTGTTTTTATAATTATTATTATTGTTGTGTGCACAAAGTCTCGTTGTGCAGATTGTTGAATTGCTAGGCTTAAGGCTGTAAAAGGCTAGCGCGATAAGAATTAACTTCTCTTTACTTGTTCAAGATCTCTCTTGACACCATGTGCGCTTCTCACTTGAGCTCCGTTTGGAGCATACGAATGATGACTGGTACAACCAGTAATTGAAGTAACAGAGCGTGCAAAATATTTACAACTACGAACATTTATAATATAGTAACATAAATAGTCTTTTGTACGGGTTCATATTAATACTTGTAGGTCTTGGTTGCAGTGTGAGTAGGTGTCTCACCACATTCCCCCCTCTTGGAGAATCCAGATTTGTAGTTAATAATTGGAGTTCTCTTTAGTGTCCTTGGTTGTGATGTTCTGGGTGTTTATGTCCCATTCGGGGTCTGGTACGTCGGGAGTCCAGTCCATGGAGTCTGAGTGCTGTGCGTTTCGAGTGGGGGCAGAGTTGACGGAGGCGGTGTGGAATGAGTCTTGTGAGTCTGAGGATAGTATGACTATGTCTTGTCCGAAAGTAGTGTAGTTCGGGTTGATGTTTAGTGCGACTTGTGGGGGACTGTGCTCGGAGGTATCGACGAGGTCGATTACTGTAATGTTCTTGTCTTTTGGGTCTTGTGTGGAGTCGTCCGTTGGGGATAATGGGGATAATGGGATGTTGGCTATGGCTTTTTCTACATTCAGCTTCTTGACTGTGGCTTCTGCTTTAGACTTTCGAATGTTTCGCATTGGGGGTGATTTCGCAATTGTCGACACGGTGCTCCGTTTGGGGGTGAGCATGAAGTCGGCTGCCGATGATGACGTGGCTATTATGAACGGTTTTGTTTGTCCTGGGGATCGTTCCTTGAACACGCGTGTCGTGGGTTTCTTGCTGAGTTCGTTGAAGTTGACTGGTTCTGACTTAGTTGGAAGGCGTAGCTTTGTTTCAGGGCTGCGAGTTTAGCTTTTGTCAATTTTGTGTTGGCCGTTCTCCTGGCTGCTGATACAGTTGCCTTCTTCCGTATGCATGATTGTTTACCCTTTTGTGCTTTCCCTGGGGATTTCTTGTTGAACTTTTTCTTTCCTCCTGTTGTTCTTGTGAGGATCGGGGATACATTGAATGACGGGCCTGGCATTGAGTGCGATGGATGTGCATCGTCGATGGGTGTAGACGTTTCAAGTTGTTGTGTCTCTGTTGTGGAGCTCGTTTCTTCATTGTTGACCTTTCGCTTGCGGGGTTGTTGAATGTTGGGTTGTGCGGATTGCCTTGGGTTCTTTGAGTTTTCACCCATCTGGGATGTATTCAACAGCTGTGCTTTTTCCGCTAAACAGAATTTTTCTATTTTACGTTTGTTTCGGTTATATTCTCCAATTGTTTTGCAAGCTACGAAATTTATGAGGCGTAGTTTTGGTTCTTGTGGGGCGGGGCGTGGTTCTGAAGATATTGCTATGTCATTGTTACGTATCACGGTATTTTTGCGATTGTGAGTGTCTATGGTAATGGTGTGAGGGGTGTAATCGACTATTGTGCCGTCTGGTATTATGGACCAGAGGGGTTTTAGCATGCCTCGTGGTTCTGGGTTTTTTCTTCTTATAGTTTTTTGTGCTAGGTTGCGACGTGTTTGGTCAATAATTGTGGTCTTATCTCCTATTTGGAATTTAAATTTAGACGGAATTATTGTACCCTTTTGGGGAGGCAACAGTGGTGCATTGTCTGACTCCGAGGTGTCCGACGATTGGGATGCTTCCGATTGGGGTTCCTGGAGGGTCGGCTCGTCCTGTCGGTACTGTATGTCCAGGTTAATTTCCGAGTTGGTGTCCCTGTCCCAGATCGCGGCCGGCGTCAGGCTTGGGTTCTGGAGTAGTCGTTTGTCTAAGTAAAATGATTTTATGTTGTTGTATGATAGGTTTTTTGTGTTGGGTTTTGTAAGGATGTTAGATAGTTCCGTATTTTTCGGTCTGCCAAAGTGTGCCTGGAAAGGGGCAATTTTAGTGATTCTGTTTGGTATTAGTCTAATGGATTCGATTATTTCTGTTATTTTTTTCTGCTATGGTTGTGTTATCCCATATGGGGTCAATGTTCATTGTTGCTAGTCTTCGTTTTAATGTTTGTATCAAACGTTCCTGAAGCGCGGTGGTCGTGCGTAGGGGAGAATATTAGTTTTATGTTTTTATCTTTGCTTTGCAGTATATTTCGAATGCTCTCGATTTGAACGCTTGCGCTTGGTCGCAGCGGATGCTGCGTGGGATTCCGTGGAACTTACAGTATTGGTTTAGAAATTCTATTGCCGTTTGTGTGTCACAACTTGTGTGCACTAGTGCGGATGGGTAACGTGAAAATCGGTCCACCGCGGCAAGTATATAATGTTCATTATTATTGTTTTTTTTTGTCTATGATGGGTCCGGCAAAGTCTAATTGTAGCTCTTCGTTGGGTTCGCTTAATTTAGGTAGTGTTCCTAATTTTGATTTACTGATTATGGGTTTTAGGTTCTTACCTTGGTCTAAGCATTGCTTGCAATTTTCTGCCCTGAGGGCTATTGTCCTGTGTATCTGGGGAAACCAGATCAAGTTCGCTAATCTGATCATTCCCACTTGGCCCGGGTGGGTTCTGTGTACAGCGTTGATGACCAGATTTTGTAGTTGGTGTGGAATAACTAGCTTGCCGTCGTACAACAGGCATCCCGATCGGGCTACGGCTAGGTCATTTCGTAGGTTGTAATAATATCTGGAGACTAGTTTTAGTTGGTCCCAATTGTGGTTTTTTACCAACCGAATAATGTTTTGTAGGTTTTTATCTTTGAGGGTAGCTTCGGCTAGGAATTCCTCGCCGAATACACGGGAGAGGTTTAGTCGATAATTCGGGGCCGTTTCGTTCTCAAACTCGAATAGAGGGGCATGTTTGTTTTCATCTATTGGGTCTCGGCCTCTTCCTAGGTTCGAGGTTGGGGGTGTGTTGTCCGTTTGGGTTGCCACTGAGATTGGGGTGTTTTTAGTTGGGGAATTATCAAGTAAGTTGTGCGACATTGTTGTTGTTTTTTGTCTTCTGGCTCGTTTTGTGATTTGTCTGTCGAATGTATTTATATTCGGTCTATTTCTAGTGACCACGTTTTTTTTGGGCTGTATTGTAAGTAGTAATTGTTGGGATTAAAGGGTAATGGGGGTTTCTGTTTGTCTGGGAGGTTAGAAGAATTTGTGTTTGAGTAAATTGTGATATTTTTGGGATCTTGAATGTTTTTGTGTAGTGAACTTTGAAATTTTGAACTGGAATTTGATTTTGAATTAACTAGCGAGAAAGAGTGTGACTGTTTATGGCAAGAGAAATGGCAAAAAGCGTTCGCTGTATTTTGAGTGCGCTAAGCGTTGTTGTTTGCGTCATGTGATTTGTGTGCTAATCCGAATGGAGCGATCTGATTGGTTGAAATGTTGTGTTTACGTTCTTCGTTCAAAAGTGTGAAAGTAAATTCTCTAATTCTGTTTATTACGAAGAGTTCATCATCTGAGCTTATTGGGGGGGGGGGTTTGGTGTGGGTTTCTGCTATTGTTACAGCAGCTGCTGACTGCGCCATGTTGTGCGCACAAAGTCTCGTTGTGCAGATTGTTGAATTGCTAGGCTTAAGGCTGTAAAAGGCTAGCGCGATAAGAATTAACTTCTCTTTACTTGTTTAAGATCTCTCTTGACACCATGTGCGTTTCTCCCTTGCGCTCCGTTTGGAGCATACGAATGATGACTGGTACAACCAGTAATTGAAGTAACAGAGCGTGCAACATGTTTACAACTACGAACATTTATAATATAGTAACATAAATAGTCTTTTGTACGAGTTCATATTAATACTTGTAGGTCTTGGTTGCAGTGTGAGTAGGTGTCTCACCACAATTATTATTATTTTTATTATTATTATTATTATTATTTTTATTATTATTATTATTATTATTATTATTTTATTATTATTATTACTATTATTATTATTGTTATTACTATTATTATTAAAAAAATTATTATTATTATTATTGTTACTATTATTATTATTTTTATTTTTATTATTATTAATATTAATATTATTATTTTTATTATCTTTACAATTTTTTTGTAATTATTATTACTAGTTTTATTATAATTTTTATTAATATTATTATTATTTTTATTGTAATTATTATTATTATTTTTTATTATAATTATTATTAATATTATTATTATTATTATTTTTGTTACTATTTTTATTATTAATATTATTTTTTATTAATATTAATATTTTATTTTTATTATTATTATTATTATTGTTATTATTATTATTATTATTATTATTATTATTTTTATTATTATTATTACTATTACTAGTATTATGTTTTTATTATTATTTTTAATAAAATTATTATTATTATTATTATTATTATTATTATTATTATTATTTTTATTATCATTATTATTATTATTACTCTTACTATTATTATTGTTTTTATTATTTTTGTTAATAAAATTGTTATTATTATTATTGTAATTATCATTATTATTATTATTATTATTATTATTTTTATTATTATTATTATTATTACTATTATTATTAGTATTATTATTATTATTATTATTATTATTATTATTATTATTATTATTATTATTATTATTATTATTATTATTAGTATTATTATTATTATTATTATTATTATTATTATTATTATTATTATTATTATTATTATTATTATTATTATTATTATTATTATTATTATTATTATTATTATTATTATTATTATTATTATTATTATTATTATTATTATTATTATTATTATTATTATTATTATTATTATTGTGATACTAGAGTAAACTCACATCATTCATCATGTCGAAAAAACTTTTGACTACAACTTCATTTATTAACTTTCATCTCCAATGCAGTAAATTAATAGACCCTTGTTGCAGTATAGTCATACGTTACACGTTGTACTCTATTTATTCTTTTGTTGTGTCATTCGTAGCACGAATGACTATCTCCTCGCTGGCAGGTACTTGACCTTGCCTAGCTGTTAGATGCGTTGGCAGCGAACTGTCTAACTGCAGTTCTGCCTAAATGTGTATGAATTAAAGTTGTCAACGCCTACGTCTTTTACAATCAACATAAGACTTATCGGAATCGCACAACATGGCGCAGTCAGAGTTAAGAGGTAAAACCATACTCGAACTAGAGCCATTTTGGGAAAGACACAGTAGTAACCAGCCAATACCATGGGAAAAGTGGAGAAGCCAACTCAAGATGGCAATCGTCGCTAAGACAAACATCCAAGTAGAAGACCTCCTCAGAGAGAAACCGACATCAGTCACCTACCCCCCAGAACCGGGGGAAGAGCCACCTGTAAACAACCCCACCCAAACAATGGAACGAGAGAGACTCACACGTTACCACCAAGCCATTACAAAATGGAAAAACGAGTGTAACGTCATCGACCGTGTAGGAGTATTGTGTGGAGAGAAACCGTGGGACATGGCAGACAGGAAAGTCAAGTCATTAATATATCTTAGCCTAGGAGTAGAAAGAAGGAAAATGCATGGCAGAAAGTTCCCACAGACAAATGTCGAAACGAAAACCACACAAGAAATTTGGGAAGAATTAGAAATAACCTTCATCAGACCTAGGAACGTGACGTTCGACAGGTACCTATTATTAACACGTCGCCAACAACGAGGGGAAACAGTGGACCAATTCCACTCAGCATTCCGCTCACTAGCGGAACACTGCCAACTAGGCCACTTAGAAGACGAACTTTTGCGCGACATATTCACAGCAAATATGATTGACCTGGAAATTCAGAAGGAACTATTAAAAGTCACGCTATCCCCAGAAAGAGCACTCGAAGTAGCGATTGGAATAGAACTGGGAGCAAAAAATCAACTCACAATCCAATCAAAGAACGCACTCACACCAATGGACAAACAGGAAAACGTGATGGCCATATCGAGCTCACGATTCAGAGGAACAGGAAGACCCCCACGAACAAACACATCCACAATGACAAGACAAACAAGTCACAACTGTCGAAACTGCGGTCAACCGTGGACAATCGACCATAGGTCCAAATGCCAAGCAATGGGCCAAACATGTAGACGATGCAACAAACCGAACCATTTTGCGAGGGTATGCAAATCCAATCTGAACCGCCAAATTAACACCCAACGAGTAAACGAAATAGACAACAACAACGTAGAAGCAGTCACTGAGGACGTCAACAACATATCGATTGACAATGAAGTACACTCACAGTACACCAATTCAGAGGACGGTTATTCAGTCAATATGCTGTCCCCCGAGAAAGACAAGACGACTCCAGCAAAAATAGAAATACAATACGGAAACAGCAGATATTGGGTGATGGTGGACTCCGGCAGCTCAGCAAGCCTAGTAACAGAGCGAATGGCGAAAGAGATAGAAGAACGGGACAGCAATACATGGTGGAGTCACACCACGAACCCAGTACAGCTACGTAGCTACACAAATGACCCAATCCGTAATAAAGGGACCTTGTACAGTGATATCCAATGCAATGGATGGAATGCAGAGCGAGCAGACCTCATCGTCGTCCCAAACAGTCACCGGGCCATCGTCGGCAGAGACCTCTTTCAAGCATTATGAATCACCCTACACCAACAGGACCCCACAAACCTGGAAGGTAAGACCATCTACAACATCAGTGCCCCATCCACATGCCCACTAAAACAAGAGATTGCTATAAAATACAAAAACCTAACAAGCAGAATAGGTCGATCGGTCAATCATAAGGTAAAATCTAAATTTAAGTCGTATTACACCCCCATCCACCAAAAAGGACGCAGAATCACACTCCACCTCGGAAAAGAAGTAGAAGAAGAACTAAAGAAACTCCAAACGAACAGTCACATCACAAAACTAGACAAGTGTAGCGAAGAATTCTTCATCTCACCCATTGTCATAACAGTCAAACGTGACCAATCAATTAAACTGGCTATGGACGCAAAAAAGATTAATAAGGCAATCCACAAAAATAAGTAGCAAATGCATAAAATCGACTGCCTAATGGATAGCATCGCACAAACAATCACTCAAGCGCTCGACGATGGAGAAGTACTATTCTCAACAATCGACCTACGCTACGCATATAGCCAACTCCCACTGGACCAAGAGACAGCGAAACACTGCAACTTCAACATCATAGGTGGACAAGCCACAGGAACATACCGATTCAATACCGGATTTTATGGTCTAACAGACATGCCAGCCGAATTTCAAAAAGCTATAGACATAACTTTAGCCAACCTCACAAATACATTCAGCTTTCTTGACGACATAATAATAGTCACAAAAGGGGGAATAGAAAACCATAAAGAAAAACTATTCAAACGCCTAGATAAACTAGACGAAGAAAAGCTAGCAATAAACATCGAAAAATGTCATTTTGCAAAACAAAAAATATCATGGCTCGGATACGAAATCAACAAAAACGGCATTAAGCCAATAGTCACAAAGACACAAGCAATCCTTAACCTTCAACAACCAAAAACACAGAAGCAACTTAAATCATTCTTAGGTAGCATCCACCATTTAACGAAATTCATCCCAAACCTAGCTGAAACATGCAAAGACTTCCGCAAACTCTTACAAAAAGAAACAAAATTTGTATGGCAAGAACAACACGAAGCAGCCTTTAAAAAAATAAAAGAAACAATACGTCACATCACCGAAAACACACACTTCAATATAAACCGTAAGACTAGAGTAAAAACAGATGCCTCGAGAGGAGGGTTAGGTGCGGTACTAAAACAAGAAACGTGCGACGGTTGGGTCACAATCACCTACGCGTCCAGGTTCCTAAACAAAGCAGAAGAAAAATATAGCATCAATGAACTCGAATTACTGGGAGTAGTGTGGGCACTAGAACATTTCAAACACTATTTATTAGGACAGAATTTTATCGTCCAAACGGACCATCGAGCACTTTTATCCATCTTGAAAAAACGATCATCAAAAATACACCAAAGCCGCCTAACACGGTGGTGTGACAGGCTAATCCCATTTACATTTACAATTGAACACATACCCGGATAAAAAATGGGGATGGCAGATTACATGTCACGAAACCCAGATCAAATAGCAAACCCACCTAGCACATACGACGCTGACTTTATAATCGCACAAATCAACGTTATTAAAAACACATTGAATATAATCCGCAAACGAGGGTGACCTAAGAAAGAAGCTATAGAAAAAGCTGAACATACAACAAAAATCAAAAGGCGCAAAGGCAGACCTAGAAAACGGGATATAAATACACAACACGCACAACACACCCCCCAACCAAACACCCCTAACCCGTCCCACGACAACAACAACCAACCAACAACAAGGGTGGAATCGCGCCACGAATACAACAAATTCAAAAATACCGTGGAATCGTCGCACGATTCCAATCAAGAAAATTGCAGGATAAAATCGCCGCACGATTCCACCACAATTAATACAAAAGACCAAAAATGGTGCCACAATAACGATCACATGCTTCAAAACGAGCAACTATGCGAGACATCAAGGACAAAGAACAATTACAACAACAATTACAACTTACGCAGCAAACGCAAAAATGCAACTGAACACATTCCAAACACGGAATATGACGTCATAAAAAACAAGATAGTTTCGAACTACACAATTAACAAAGCGCATTTGCCAATTTCGTTATCCCCTGCTCAACAGCATTCACAAACTTTACACTTATCCGCATCTAGTAAAATGGGTAAATCTACGGAAAATCAAAATTCACAAGCCTCGCCATCAAGACCAAAGTTTTCAATGAGCAACTTCCTTAGCCCATCCAAATCACCATCAGCAGAAACGCAACAACATCCAAAGGACAAAGAAGTGAACGATATGATACAGGGCGTATTTAACATGAAGTTAATTGCAGCAATGACTAACCGAGACTCTGTCCTACGAGAAGTTAGAGATTGTATACTCACCAACGACGAACAGAGATGCAAAAAGCTCTGCAAACAGATACATGGGCAATGGAGGAACCTCAGCACCCACAATGGCTGCATATTAGTGGACAATAAACTCGCGATCCCACACGTAATGAAAGAACCAGTCATGGACATACTGCACGCAACCCATCCCGGCGCATGGGGAATGACAGAGCTTGGCCAACGTTTATGGTGGCCGTACATCAAACGGGACCTCATAAACAAATCAAAGACGTGCAGACCATGTACTGAATTTGGTAAGAATCTAAAAAGCTTAATACCAAAAACAAAGTGGGCCCCCCTGCCACGATGTTCAGAACCTAATGAAGAAATAAAAATCGATTTCGGTGGTCCAATCATAGACGGGCACGGTCGTGAAATATATTTCCTAGCCTGCATAGACCGTTTCTCAAAATTCCCAACACTCAAACTGTAGAATAATGCCAACGGCCCTAATATTGAAAAATTCTTAAACAAGTACATAGTACAACACGGTGTACCACGAAACCTAAGAATAGACCAAGCGCGTTGCCTAAAAGGCAACAAAGTACAACAAGTTTGCGACAAGCGTAACATTAATATAATCTTCGCCCCAGCCGGCGATCATCGTGCCATTGGTTTAGTTGAACGTCTCGTACAAACGGTCAAACGGCGTTTAGGATGTATCAAATTAGACCCTAACCAAAAGCCATTTAACATAAAACAGGCACTAAGCCAAATAACGTATGAACTACGCATTTGTAGGAAAAAATCAACAAAAGTGTCCCCATTTGAGGCACACCACGGGAGAAAACCTAATACCGCCCAAAGTAACGCAACTACAAACGCACATAAGAGTAATCTTGACTGGTCTAACACAATTAACGCATATTTAGATGACAATATTATCGGACAAGAGGACCTAATCAGCGACGAGAGATGGGAACAGTCAGATCTAGACAGCGACAGCGAAGTCAAGGCGGCAAAAGCCAAAAAGCTGAAAGAAGCAAGAGAAGATATCGGGGACGTACCACGCATCATCAAAATGGAATCTTCCAAATTCGAAGAGCCATTAGCGAAAACAAGTCCGAAACTACTACTAGCAAGAAAGAACCTAGCGACCACCCGAAGTAAAAAGAACCTACAAGGGTTGTACGAAGCTGTGCCAGAGGGCACGGTATTAGTGAAAACGACGGACGCTACCCTCACCCTCAAGATGCCTGGACAAAAGGACACTGTCCTTAACAAATCCGACGTCGCAAAGTTCGGTACCCCCGAACAAAGAAACATTCCGCTTATAAACTTCGCCGCGAGAAAGACGGTAAGAAATCACCACAAAAAGTTCACAGAACTCATGCAGAGCTACGTAAAGGCTCAAATGAACAAAATCATGGGAATCAAATCTATCAGAAAGAGAGACACGCAGCCCCGGGAACCCCACGCGAGATCCAACCTGGAAAAAGTTTCGAGGACCAAGGTCCCACCTAAGCGCCGATACACTCAATCTCCTAAAAAGGGCAAACCGAGTAAGGAACGATCTCGGGAATCGTCACAAAGCTCCCACGAGGACCCCGCCCACACCAACTATCAGAAGGACGATAGCGCTTCTGACCCCTCAGAAGAGTTCGAAGTCGATACGTCGAATCTGCCGTCCCATCGCAGCCAACGAGTAAGAACACGAACCACACCGTATGGCACAGACCCCAACGACAACGAGGATTCGCTATCAGAGAACAAATACAACCCGCCAACGAAAAAGTTCTCTGGAAAATCGAACTTCCAAGCACCCCAGGCCCCACAAGCACAAGCACCAACTTCCACAGCCCAAGCTGAGTATGCGATACAACACACGGGAGAAGTACACTGACAAACCACTGTCAACTCCTCTACAGGGAACTCCCCTGAAAAACAACCTGCATTACAAGCGAGCGACGAAGGAAGGGAGCTCAACCCTGACGAACTCTAACGTGGCGACCCAGATAAACTGAATCAAAATTTTGTAACTGACGTAACAAAATTTTCTCACCAGCGGGGAAATGTGATACTAGAGTAAACTCACATCATTCATCATGTCGAAAACACTTTTGACTACAACTTCATTTATTAAATTTCATCTCCAATGCAGTAAATTAATAGAACCTTGTTGCAGTATAGTCATACGTTACACGTTGTACTCTATTTATTCTTTTGTTGTGTCATTCGTAGCACGAATGACTATCTCCTCACTGGCAGGTACTTGACCTTGCCTAGCTGTTAGATGCGTTGGCAGCGAACTGTCTAACTGCAGTTCTGCCTAAATGTGTATGAATTAAAGTTGTCAACGCCTACGTCTTTTACATTCAACATAAGACTTATTGGAATCGCACAACATTTATTATTATCATTATTATTA